>NW_005871121.1:813914-899539 GCF_000147115.1 Myotis lucifugus
CCCTAGAGCTCACTACGGAGATGTTCTCAAGGAGAAGAAAAAGACGCAGACTGACTGAAGACACCCTGACTCATTTAGCTCTTCTTAGTATTCCATACCAGACCCTCCTAGAGTGTAATTCCCGAAAGCCGAATCTTTCAGGACATGAACCGTTGCTCCCTTGGAGAGCTGAGAGCAAAGACTCCAAACTTATGCACTACATAAGCGAGAGGCTTCGGATCTCCTGGTTTAACGGGTTTCCTGTGCGGGGGTTCGGCCCGGGAAGCCTTCGTGCGTTTTCCTTTTTTTTTTTCGGTTCCGGTTCCAGGAGAAGGAGCGGGCCCGCGGAGGCACCGCGGAGGGCGGGCGCAGGGGACGCGCCTGGAAAAGGCCCCCCAGGAAGTTCAGGGCGAGTGACTGGTTTGTGCTTCTTCCCGCAGCCAAGCCGCAATGAAGAGCTGCTCACAGTGAAAGGAAAGTAGGTCGCGCCCACTGAAAATGCCTTTAAGGGACAAATACTGTCAGACTGACCACCATCATCACGGATGCTGTGAACCAGGTACCTACCCCGTTCTCCTCCCGTCACTTTGTCCTCCCCCAGAGCCGCTCGCCCCGCCTGCTGCTTGCTTCCAGCTCGCTTCTCCTCCTGCCCCAGCAGCCATGCCCAAGGAAGCAGGCTATCATTTCCCCGTAGCCTAGCATAAATGCTTGTGCAAACAGGAGGTCTCCCCTGCTCGATCCCCTGGATAAAGCACTGCGGGTGTCACCTTAAATCTTTTCCACAAGATCAGTTACCCTCTTTCTTTCAAGGCAGCCTCCAGTTAGTGTACCCCATGCTCTGTAAATGTTTAGGATGGAAGAGGAAGGGGGGAAAAATAGTAGCACACTAGTATTTATCTTCATGAAGGTTGTTTTATTTCAACTTGAAAAAATTAAGTTTCGTAGGCATTTTGATCAGGGACTAGCGCTTTAAAGCCTACGCATGAGTTCAGTTTGAGCGCGAAAAAGTTGGTTGAACTCAACTTATTGGGAGAATCAGGCTTTGCCAAATGCAACCTTTTACAAATTTTCTTGGACAGAACATACCGTATTGCAAAAAAAAAAAAAAATCTGGTTATTTGCGTAGGATGCATGAATATTTTTAGGACATTTTATTCAGTGGAACTTTCAAAAGTTGAATTTGTGAAATGAACACTTTGGTTTTTGTAGTCTCGTGAAGGATACTTAGAAAACTTTAATTTGATAAATGTGATCTGTAAACTATTGGTAGTTTTTCAACTTAGAAGTTTGATGTGCTTTGTCATAAACAGGTACAACTTAAAAGGAATCATTGAATACACACCACCTCCACACCCAATAAATGCTAATTTATTCTAGTTAAAGACAGGTGGTATTATTTTTGACCTAAAAGTTATTAGGACACTATACTTTGTTTGCTTTTTGCTGGAGAATTTTAACTGTCCTAATGTACTCAGTTTTATCACAGTAGAGTTTAGAGTACTCTTTTGCTTAATGGGAAAAATTGGCCATGGTAAAGGGGAAGAACTTCCACTTTCAGAAAACTTTGGTCCACAGGAGAATAAAATGTGTACAATGACGCTATCCCCACTGATTTGCTGAAAATCAGTAACACCTCTGCTAATACAAGAGTTAATCCCATGACGGGATCCAGTTTCTATTCGCTTGTCCCCTTACCTATCTTAACTCTCAGCACCCTTTCACACTGCATATTTTGTGTATTATTTGAAGTGAAGATATGTTTTAGCAAGTGTTGAATGGAATTTACTAGTTTTGAAGTAGAAGGCTGTGAATGCCTTGTATCCCACTGACCTTTTATTTATTTTTTTTAAGAGTACTTCAAGTCATTTAGGTTGAACTAATAAATAATCGTATTCAAGAAGAAGTTCATTGATTCATTTTCTTGACAGGTTGTTATTAAGCACCAGCTAGGTGACTAGACACTTTCCAGGCAATGGGAATAGAAGTGGTGAACAAAACAGATAATGTCATTCCCTTATAGGACTTTTGAGTGGAAAGAGGTAGACAGGTAAAAGATGACCATATCTTATTTAGTGTATTCTGGTAATTAGAGTTTTCTAGAGACTTTAATGTCATTTTAAAGATGCTTTCTAAAGTTCAACTTTTTTTGTTAATCCTCACCCAAAGTTATTTTTTTCTATTGCTTTTTTAGAGAGTGGAAGAGAGGGAGGGGGGAGACACACACACACACACACACACACACACACACACACACACAGAGAGAGAAACATCGATGTGAGAGAGACACATTGATTGGTTGCCTCTGGCATGAGGCCTGACCTGGCCTGGGATCAAACCTGCAACCCAGGTATGTGCCCTTGGGCGGGCAGACACTCTAACCACTGTACTGTGCCAGCCAGGGCTCTAGAGTTGAACTTTTAAACCTGTATTAGAACTTTTGTGATTCTTTTTCCCCCCCCTTATTAACAAGAAATGAGACAAGTTGAATTAATTAAAAAATTTCAACTTTCTTTTACCCTAAGCTTTCCATGCAGTTTTTGTTTCAGACTAGTAGGTCAAAGGTAGTTGGTGTTTCTTTGCTTTCTTAGTTATAGTAATTAAACACTTTTTGAGCATTTAGTTCAGTGGAAGCTAGAAGTTTGTTAACTTAGTAGTTAATTGACATTATTTCAGAGGAAAGTAGGTGCTGAGTGGGAGGATGTTTCCAGCACTGAGAGGAATATATTATGATAAAAGATGACATGATGTTTGAAACATTCTTTTAATTGGCTCTCCTGAGAAGTCTGTCCTGGTTTGGATTATGAATAGTGGGTAAGTTCCTTGGATGAGAGCAGTGGTTTCTGAGGAGGCCTTGATAGGATGGGTCAATTTGTAGTGAAAGGTGGTATTGTAAGCCTGTCAGTGTATGTATTTTCTTATTTAATATTGATTTCAGAGAGGATGGGAGAAGGAGAGAGAGAAACATTTATGATGAGAGAGAATCATTGATCCGCTGCCTCCTGCTCGTACCCCACTAGGAGACTGGGAATTGAACTGTGACCTGGTTCATAGGTTGACACTCAACCACTGAGTCACACCTATTGGGCAGTTATTATTATTTTTTTTAATTAAAATTTTTTTAAATCCTCACTCGAGGATATGTTTATTGATTTTAGAGAGTTGAAAGGAGAGGGAGAGGGAGAGCGAGAGAAACATAGATTGGTCATTTCCCGTATGCACAGGACCAGGGATGGAACCCACACCTGGTTATGTGCCCTGACTGGGAATCGAACTGCCACCTTTTGGTGTACAGGACTGTGCTCCAACCAACTGAGCCACACTGGCCAGGGCCTTAGTTATATTTTAACGATGTTTTTTTTTGCTATAGAAAATTTTAAACATTCAATTGTAGAGAGAATGGTATAAGGAACCTGATATAACCATTGCACAACTCCCATCAGTTATCAAAATATGGACAATTTCTTTTCATGTCTATTCTCCCCTCCCCATGATTTCCTTCTACACCCTCCAACTGCTCCAACACCCTCTATTATTTGAAAGCAACTCCCAGACATGATTAGTAGAAGGATCTTTTAAGGGGCTTGTTTTAAGGTAGGAGACAATACTCTATTTTTATTTTTATTCTGAAAGTGTGTTCTTGGAAGGATGTAAAGAAAGATGCTAACTTCTGAGGGTTTGGGTTTTTGGTTGGAGGGAGATGTTTGTTTTGTTTTTCCTAAATGGTTGTATAACCTGATCTTGGGAGGGGATGACAGGATATGTAAAAAATTTTATGAAAATATTAATAAAGTTTTTGTATTAATGAAGAAAGACTTAAATGGGAACTACACAGATGTGTATACAAGTGGATGTGTCCTTGCGTAACTAAGCTAATCCTGGGGTTATTTTGAATGGTATCTTAAGAGGTATATGTGTTCTGGTGATAGCAGGGTTCGAAGGTGATGGGTAACAGAATTTAGTTGAGCTTTAAAGTCAGATGTTGTCACATGGGAATGGAAGTTGATGTGGAGCTTGTACCTAGATGAGAGGGGGCTCTAAGGAGAAGTTTCCATTTTTTTCTTTATCCTTCCCTTATTTATTGCTATCTTTTCATTCTCCCTTTCTAGAATTCTTGCCACAGAGCCAGACCTTGAAGCTTTTGGTTCTTTACAGTTGTATAATTTTTACCTTCTCTTGTGTAGTTATTACTATTTTTAAGAACAGTTATGAGTTATAAAGTACAAGTACTGGAAAGAGATCTATCTAATCCAAATAAATGGTATCACCAGTCTATTTACAAACTTCTGATATTGGTTCTCTAAGGGTTGAATTCTACTTCTCTTGGATTTTGGAAAAGATTTCAGTTTTTGATATCAGAAAAGCCAATTGATTTTGCACATGGTGGTGGTGATGATGATGGTGGTGGTGGTGGTGGGGATAGAACATTTATTGAGCACTAAGTATATTCCAGGCTCCTTTTTGATCAGTTTACCGCTATTAGCTAATTTGATTCTCATACAATCCCCATTTTAGAGATGAGAAAAGAGTGGTCAGAGATTTTCATTTTCCTTGGTTGTATCTAGTAAATGGCAGAAAGAGAATTTCAACACAGTCCAGGTCTGGAGTCTTAATCAGTGCAGTTAGTGCCGTGTCAGATGTTCTCAAGAGTTGTATTTGTGGCCCTAGCTGGTTTGGCTCAGCTCATGGAGCGGCGGCCTGTGGACTGAAGGGTCCCAGGTTTGATTCCGGTCAAGGGCACATGCCCAGGTTGCAGGCTCCATCCTCAGTGGGGGATGTGCAGGAGGCAGCCAATCAGTGATTCTCTCATCATTGTTTCTCTCTCTTCCTCTTCCTTCCTTTCTGAAATCAATGAGAGAAAAAAAGTTGTATTTGTGTATGTTCTGGATTCATTTAAAATACCCCTATACTGTCTCTTAAAACTAGGAGAATTTTGCTTAATGAAATGGCTTGGTTTTGAGACATAGTTCCTCCCATTTGTGTACACTGAGCATAAGCCTAAAAGAGAATCTAAGGCTGCAGAGTCTATATACATAGGACTGCAGGCTTTAGCCCAGGGGTGGGCAAACTTTTTGACTCGAGGGCCACAATGGTTTCTTAAACTGGACTGGAGGGCCGGAACAAAAGCATGGATGGAGTGTGTGTGTGAACTAATATAAATTCAAAGTAAATATCATTACATAAAAGGGTACGGTCTTTTTTTTTTTTATTCATTTCAAACATTTCAAACGGCCGGATTTCGGCCCGCGGGCCGTAGTTTGCCCAAGGCTGCTTTAGCCCCTTATCAGAGAGCTAAGTGCTGTCTGAGCCCAGGCCCTGAAGTAGTAGCAGCACACATGACTGAAGTAACCGTCCTTATCTCCCCACGCTGAGCAGATGATCCTGCGTGAACATGGTAATTAATAGTTGAGTAAAACATTATAACATTAAAAAAAGAGGTAATTAAAGTGGCTGGTTTTCTCCAACATAACCATCTCTCTTCATTGGATATCTGATAGAAAATTCAGTTTTCCTTTTCATTACCTTGTTTCATATTAATATCATCTAATTTATTGCATATTTATACAGCTAATCTGAGAATTTTGGAAAGCAGGGATCATCTAAACCTCTGTATATGAAAAAAAATTCATTTTTAAAATGGGAATGTTCTTATAAAAAATGTATACTTTCTCAAATGCACACGTATAAAAGCCCAGGCTCTGAAGTACTAGTGAAGTGTGAGGCAGAAAGTGAAAATTGCCACCTTAACAGAACCTTTAAGTTTTGTTGGTAACCCATCAGACCTTTTGTGTTTACATATACATGTGTATGTTAAATTTATTTCTTTGTGTATGTATTGAAATATATATTAATATAAATGAGATGTTCTATAACCTGTTTTTTGTTGCTTAATAATCTATTATTGACATCCTTTGTTGTCAGTATATGTAGATCTAGCTCATGCCTTCTAACAGTAGTCAGATTCTGCTGTATGGATGTTTATTAGTTTACTTAGTCTGGTTCTTTTTGAGACTCTTAGGTTATTTGAAATTTTTCTCAATTATTTACAGTGCTACAGAGTGCTGCAGTGAACATTCTTTTTAAATTTTTTTTTAAAAAAATAATTGTTGAAAGTATTACATATGCCCCCCTTTTCCCCCCAATGAACCCCTCCCCCATGTCCATGAGTTATGCATATATGCATACAAGGTTTTTGGTTGATTACCTCCTACCCACCCACCCTCCCCCGCCTTCCCTCTGAGATTCTGCACTCTGTTCCATGCTTCAGGTCTCTGGATCTATTCTGTGCATCAGTTTATTTTGTTAATTAGATTCCACGTGTGAGGGATCATGTGATACTTGTCTTTCTCTGACTGACTTGTTTCAATTAGCATGATATTCTCCAGGTCCCTCCATACTGTCTCAAAGGGTAAGAGATTCTTCTTTTTTACTGCTGCATAGTATTCCATGGTATAAATGTACCACAGTTTTTTTTTATCACTCATCTTGCAGTGCACATTCTTTGTACATCTATCATTGTGACCAGTTCTTTCCTTAGGCAGTGGTCTTTGAATTTTGCTCTCACAGTTGCCCAGAGAGCTGTACTAAATTGTCCAGAGGGTTTGGAATGGATTATGAGGGGTGGCCAGGCCATCATTGTCCTAACAACTTTGGTTAAATAGAGTGGTTCCTCTCAAGGACAATAAAAAGGCAAACATGCCAAATATGTATTAAATAATACCAGGATAGGACAATCTCTGCATTTAAACTTATTATCTAGCTTTAAGTAGTCTTATTTTAGCCTTGAATTGAGAATGATTGTAGTTATTTTTCCCCATTATTTCATTTTGTCTTACGAAGATGATGGTGAAATATATACAAGTGTGATTGTCTTTTACATGATTATAGCAAACCATTGTTTTTCTTCAATAGTAAATGATTTAAATAACCCTTTTTTGTGGGGATTGGGGTGGGTGTTTGTCTTCCATGTAGTTTATATCCTGGAACCTGGAGATGCTCCTTTGTTACAGCAGCCACTACAGACATCCAAATCTGGTATTCAACAAATAATTGAGTGCTTTCGATCAGGTATGAATGATTTAGGATGTATTTTTTTCAGTCTTCACATAGTAGTTAAAAACTACCTAGAAATCTTTAGAAATAATTTTTTTAAATTAAAATGTATACACTGTTTTAAAATATATTTTCAATGTATTTTTAAAAAGTGGATGAATTAATATGTGATCTAGAGATTCTTTTTCAGTACTATATATTATATATTGGTTTTTAAAATAAACTTATTTACTATGGTTTAAAGAAATATATTATGTGGTGTATCTGCTGATAAAGTGCCTCCTCCTCTTAAAGATTCATTGTTATTTTTTGACATGTTCTTTATAAACTCTCAAAGGGCAGTAGTAAATTATATTGGGTTTTTCTAAGTTTTAGAAGAGTGGGTTATTTACTCACAATGTCTCAGATGTCACTTGTCCTAGATTAATTACTTTATCATCTCTGTGACTCACCTTCTTCTGCGTAACCCTGGAGTTTATAGAGTTTGAATATCTATAATAGAGCACAAGATGGCTAAAATAAGTCAGCTACATTTGTTTAGTGTTTCTTTCCATTAGATTATTATAATAGATATATAAGTGTATTTGTGTAGTTGTAGTTCATTGCTTTAAGGAGATGTTGCTTACTACATATAAATGATTGAGAGCTATTTATCAGTAAGATCTTAAGTTGCTGTGATTCTTATTATTCTCTTGTTCACTTCATGTGGATTTGGCTTCTCTGACATTGTAGACTATTGAGTCAAATATGAACAAGCAAACTGATGGACACTTAAAGGATTATCTTTTGTTATTTTATTTATCTTAATGAAATTATTAAGATAAATATTAAATATGTTAATATTTATCTTAATGAAAATATACTGAGATTCAAAAAAAAGATAATTGATGTGCAACCACATGTTTTGTATTGATGAGAACTTTTTTGATATGCTTGTTTTTAAAACATTGTTAAGGAAAAACATATTAATTTATTTTAGGATTCTAAGAAATAAATTGTTTCTTAACCTAAAAAGTTTTTTTCTTTGACTCTTTAAGATCCATTATACTTTTCATCTATAGTCCTCATGGTATTGCTTTTATGTATATTTAATTTAGTAAATATTGTGCATATGCCATATATCTGTGCTCATGTTGGTTAGTGGTATAACCTAGGTGTTTCTTGTTTTTTACTTTTGATAATTACCCTTGGCTAACAGTAATAATTGATAGACTAAATTCTCCTATGGTAAATACAATTAAAATTTTAGTTATTAGGGACTGTATTTAAATATATTTCTGGCATAACAATGGTTAATTTCTGTAGTAAGAGTTTCTGTTAGCTACTTTTAGTATAGCAATAAAATTTTTTTTTGTTCTTATATCATGGAAATGAAGGTAATAGCTTTTCATACTCAGTAATATTCTTTGCTTTTTAAAAATTCATAATATGGAATTAATAAGGTTACTTTCTACTACTTCAGTTTTATAGTGTTATTTGATTAAGAAGTTAGAATTGGTTCATTCATAAATGCTTTGTCTTATAGAAAATACCTTTTCAGCAAGATCCTATACTCAAAAAGTATATATTTTTTAATTTTGAAAGATGAATATATAAAAATGAAATTATTTGTTCCTTGTTGAACTGTGGTCATACCTGTTTTCTGTGTTTGGCATTTCTTTACTGTCTAAGCCAGTGGTTCCCAACATGGGGCACATGACCCAAAGGGGGGCAATTTGATTTTTAAGGGGGGCAATTCGAGAATGAGTTATTAACAGTGAATTTTTTGCATTTCTTATGGTTCTAGGGGCCTCATAACACAGTATGTAAATATATATTGTGACATATTTATGCATTTCCGTTCTCTATTATATGTTTTGAAACTTTATTTGGTATTTTTTCATATCACTTCATGTTTTTACTATTTTTTTAAGCAATTTCTTAGTGATTTCTTCCTCAGTACTTCAACTGTCCTTTCATTCTTTTATTTTTCTCTTTCATGGATGCCATGTTCTTTGGAAGCTTGTTTACACCCAGTTAATGGCCTTTTAGGCTTCCTCCACATGAATAGGAGTTCACTTTTTGAATAATAAGAATTATATGTCACAGAGGGGGCATCAGGATGTTAGAGATGCTTAGGTGGGGCGTGGTCAAAAAAAGGTTGGGAACCACTGGTTTAAGCTAAAGAAAAGTGACTGTGAAATTTGTAGTATGTTCCTTTTAAAATGTCCCCAGCAGCCTGGCTGGTGTGGCTCAGTGATTGAGCATCAACCTATGAAATAGGAGATCACAGTTTGATTCCTGGTCAGGGCACATGCCCCTGTTGGGGGCTCAAGCGCCAGTGTGGGCATGCAGGAGGCAGCCGATCAATGATTTTTCTCTCATCATTGATGTTCTATTTCTCTCCCTCCCTCTCTGAAATTAATAAAAATATATAAAAAATTAAATATCCCCAACAGATTTGCCTTCTCAGTTATTTTTTATTTAGGCAAATTGTGAAAATACTATAATTTTAATTCTTTAAGTACCCAATAATTTAAATTAGAGGTGATTTAGAAATATGCTGACTGATATAAGGAAACTAATTATGGATTTAAAAAGGAATTTCTTAGCCCTGGCTGGTTTGGCTCAGTGGATAGAGCGTCAGCCTGCAGACTGAAGGGTCCCAGGTTTGATTCTGGTCAAGGGACATGCCTGGGCTGGGGGCTCTATCCGGGGCGTGCAGGAGGCAGCCGATCAATGGTTCTCTTTCATTGTTGATCTTTCTCTCTCTCCCTCTCCCTTCCTCTCTGAAATCAATAAAAACGAACTTTTTACTTTATTAATGTATCTCATAGCTAAGCATTTTTAATTTCTTCAAGATAATCTCTTACATATCTGGATAATCTAAAGTCTACGGAGGTAGCTCTTCTTTAGCACTGAGGTGTTCAAGTGGTGCCTGACTAAAACCTTGGGAGGGTAAGATGGAAGTTTGGAGGGATTGAGATCCCTTCCCAACCTGAGATTTGCAGGTTCCTCCCAGTTCCTCTACTCCCAAGCCTGCCTTGAGTAACTAATCTCTTTCTAGGTTCTTTCCAATAAGCTGGGTCACACACATTGCATTTAAAGAACTATCATGGTGGTGTTATATATCTGACAGATATTTGAAGGTAAAACTCTGAAGTCCTTGCTTTTGTTCTTGTTAACCCTAGAGCAGGGGTCCTCAAACTACGGCCCGCGGGCCACATGCAAATACAAATATTGTATTTGTTTCCGTTTTGTTTTTTTACTTCAAAATAAGATATGTGCAGTGTGCATAGGAATTTGTTCATAGTTTTTTTTTAAACTATAGTCCGGCCCTCCAATGGTCTGAGGGACAGTGAACTGGCCCCCTGTTTAAAAAGTTTGAGGACCCCTGCACTAGAGGCTAAGTCAGGTTGGCAGTAGTCATATTAGGCTATCTACCTTTATCTTCAAGCTCAGATAATTGTCTGCAGCTGTGCTATCATCTCTATTTAAGTGACTCACCTTCTCCTGCCTACACTGGGCTGTCTGTGACCTGGTATTAATTCCTGTCCAAGCTGGAAGTTCATAAAAGGCTGAGGAAGGAGTTGACTCATTTTTTAGGTCCACCCAACCCCATGTGTGCTGTACTACTGACCGCATGACCAACTTTGACCCATTCTCTTTGCCTCACACTTCAGCTTTTGCTTTAGCCTTTTTTTCTGGCTTTAAATTACAAGTCCTTCTTTACCTTTGATAGCTTTTTATTTCAGTGTGCTTGACTTGTAAATTAATTTGAATAGATTTTTCTTTTTTGGAATTGTGCTTGTGGCTTAAAAAAAATAAAGAAGTACAAAACAATATATAAAAATAAGTTTCTTTATTCTCGGGCAACCACTGCTACATGATTTGTGTCTTCTTCCAGAGACCTTCTATGCATATACAAACATAAATTCCTCATTTTCTTCATAATATAAATGGTAGCCAAATGTGCATATCATGTATCTTTGCTTTATTAATAATACAATCCACTATTGTTTGACATCTGTCCATAGATATCTCTCTCTCTCTCTTTTTTTTTTTTTTTTTAGAAAACTGTTTGCTTCAACGTACAGATTTTCTACTCTGACATCCCTGATGGTTGGGTGATTGGAGACATGTCATTTGCTCTGAATCCCTGACTTGTGGTACCACCTTTACTGTACTCTGCTCTTTGCTGGAGCCTTGCGTTAGCTGTTATCCTCTAGGATCACTTCTGTAACTTGCTGTCTTCAAATTTTCCTCCTTTTATTCACATTTGTATTTTAGCTTCCTTCCTTCCTGAGCTTTCTCCCTAAACTGAAATAAATATTTAAATAACAAAAATATTTATACTTTCATGAGACATTTATTAAAATGGATTTAATTGAGTTTAATATTCTTTCTTAGTCTTTTAGTCTTATGGTAGAGGTAAAGCTATGGATTATCTTAAGGTTAGAAATAGAAAAATAGGGAGAAAGAGAGGATAATAACTTTGTCCAGTATTTAAAACTGGTTTAATATGAAGTTGACAACTGTTTTAATTCTTGAAATATATAATACTGTAAAGATAATGTATATTATAGGAAAAAGATTCTGCCTACGGAATACAATACAACTATGTACAAGGCACAACAGTTTTTTGAATTTTAAGGAGGAATAAATTGTAGCGAAAATGAGAATTAGCTTTGTATATTTGCTATTGTCATTTTCCTTCTTTGAAGGTTTTTTTTTTCCTACTTAAAGCAACATTAATGTCAGTTTAGTATAAGCTGTGACTGGGTGATGACACCTCAGTCCTGTCTCTGTAAGCAAAGGAATTGTGATTTATCAGAGATATATAAGGGATTGCCTTTTTTGTTTGTTGTTACATAGCAATTTTAGGAAATTTGCAATCTAGATATTTTAAAGATCAAATAGTCTTTGGATGAATAAGAAAATAGATTTGTTTGATTTCTTGTTTTTTGAATTCATCTTCAAAGCATGTTATTTGGGGCTATGTTCCTAGGAGAGCAGCCATTATATTAGTCTGGGAATTTCTCAGGGGCATAGATCATACCCTTCACTTTCATGTCGCCAGTGAATAATAACATTGTACTTGGTATTTAATAGGTGTTCAATAAATATTTGTTAAATTAAACTAAAAGATTCATTAATTAGGCACTAAAATAATTTTATTGTATTTTTAAATTTATTGTAGTATGTGGCAGTGTTCCACAATTACCCTCGTGATTTTTATTTTTTTTTATATATTGTTAAAATATATTTTTATTGATTTCACAGAGGAAGGGAGAGGGAGAGATAGAAACAATAGTGATGAGAGAGAATCATTGATTGGCTGCCCCCTGCACACCCCCCAGCTGGGGACTGAGCCCGCAACCTGGGCATGTACCCTGACCAGGAATCGAACTGTGACCTCCTGGTTCATAGGTTGACGCTCAACCACTGAGCCATGCCAGTTGGGTACCCTCGTGATTTTTTTTAACCAAGCCTTGTAAGTGGTAGTTTTAAGATAACAATTTTAATTTTCTTAAGTTTTTCTACTTTTTACCTTTAAGTACTTATGTTAAGGCATGATTAGTTACAAATTTCTTTCATGCTTGTGTTGGAACTCAGAAGGTTTGACAGGAGTTACAGATTTGCTTGCAATGCCCGGATGATATTCTGAAGACTGAGCTCATGTGTCTTCAGCAGTATAAAGCCAGCAGTATACCATTTTATTTTGCCAGTTTATACAGTGTATTTGGCATTAAGGAATAGCACCAGATAAACCCTGGATGAGATTTAATTAATTTTTATTACACACCTATTATGTGAGAATCCGAAATATACACTAATTAGTTAATTTCTAGGCATCAAAAACCATACCTTTTGGAGGGCTGGTGTTTTGAAAAATACTGATTGGTGATCTGTGTAAGTAGTATTTAGTGATGTCTAAGATAATTAGGGTAAGAAAGAGGGAGGAAAAGGAATAATTAGGAGGAAGGCACCATGGCTTTCTCTTTTCCAGGATCAAGAGCTGTGGAAGAACTTTATGGTGCTGTCTAGATGACCATGTCTGTTGTCTCAGGTTTTAGCTACTTACGAAGGCACAATGGTTGGCTGTGTCTGATTGTTAGCAGAGCAATTAGAAAATGGTAGCTGATTAAAATAAAGTTATTATACCCCCATGGGGAAAAAACAAAAAACCTTAAATGGCTACTGAAACTAACTTTGGGGAAAACGTGTTTTTTTTGTGTCTGTATTTATAGAATTAAAAATTAAAAGTATTTTTCTCATTGGTAAAATGTTTAAGTAGAATTAGAAAATCTTTCAGGTCCCTTTTTTGATTTTTTAGTCCACTCTACATAGACTAGAAAAATCTTATTTATAGAGACTAGTGGCCCGGTGGAAGAAATTTGTGCACATTAAAAGGGAATTAATTAGCGGAAATGTTTTAACCCTTTTCAGTCCAACCTCGAGGCTGACTCCACAGACCAGGCGCTAGGAGCAGGTCCAACGTCGAGCAATAAGAACATTAAAAAGTTCAACATTCAATCCCATCAATTAATTTGGACCAGACTGAATTCCAAAAATAACATTGGACCGCAAAGGGTTAATATTGCTATTTGCCCTTTCTCTATAATAGAAGTGTGAGAGATGAAAGAAAATTAGTAAAATGTATATGAAAATAATATATAAATTTATTAATAAACAGTAATAAAAGGATATAACAACAGAGGCATGATATAAAAACAACAAAAACATGATATAAAAACAACAGTGATGCAAACAATGACTGATAAAGTGATTAAACTTATTCTAATATCTCCCTGTACACCACATTAAGAGTGAAAACACTTTCAGAGTGCTTGACTAATTTCCCTTGTGATGAAGTATTTAGAACTTTAACTTTTACGTCATATGCTCTTCAAACTTGAGAGAAAGCAACATATAACTGACCATGTGCGAAAACGGGTTCAGGTAGGAATATTCCTACTCAGTCTAGAGTTTGTCCTTGTGATTTATTAATAGTCATCACAAATGCTGGCATCATGGGAAACTGTCTTTGAATCAATTTAAATGGAAGCCAGTGTCAGATGGGGACAAATTATTTCTTGGAATCAGAACAACCTCTCCTTCTGCAGATCCTGTTAATACTTCAGCTTCAATAATGTTCGGTCGTAATCTTTTGATAATAAATCTGGTACCATTACAAAGACCCCCATTTACTATTGAGATTACTCAATAGCATGATGATTGCACCCACTTTCAATTTTAATTTATGACATGGCATTCCCGAAGGAGTAATACTATTAAGAAATTCGATGGTAAAATTTTCCTTTTCAGCATCATCTGTGGAATCAATGGAATCATCACTCAAATATGTGTGAAAATCTCCATTGAGTATATCCAAAATTTCTTCATTTGATTTTTGAATGTGCTCATTTTTTGGACAAAGAATTGCATGTTTAGATGTATTTTTAACATTATCTATAGATATAGTATTTCCAAAGGTAGCTTCAATAATAGATCCATTACAAATCATTTCACAGGGGATTTCAATAATATCCATTCCTAAATGAAAACTGTTATCAAGTTTGCCATCTCCAAGTTTTACTAACCATCCACTATAAGCAGAATCCTCTGATCTCATATTTGTTGTAAGAGACAACTTTCTGAAACATCCCCAAACATTGCAGTACTTTAAACTCGTTTGTACTATGGCCGATTGCATAGCATGCGGTACAATACTGAGACATTGTCGAAAATCCCCTCCAAGAAGGAGAACTTTCCCACCAAACACAACATTCAAATTCATAATTTCTCTTAGTAATCTGTCTATGGCATTTATAGCATGACTGGATGCCATGGTGTATTCATCAATAATGAGAAGTTGGGCCTTTTTAATAGTTTTAGCAACTTCACTGTTTATATCGAGTCTAGAAATTGAAGTTTCATTTATGGAATGGGTAATTTATATTGGGAATGAAAGGTCCTTCCACTGAGAAGTAAATTTGCAGCAATTCCTGTAGATGCTGTGGGTAAAATAGTACCACCATGACCTCTAATATAATGTATTAAAACTTTCTAAAGATATGCCTCCACACTCCGAGGGCTGGTTCCTGCCTCAAACCTCACCCTCCTGGGAAACAGGCTTGGCAAGGCGACCCAGGACTCAGTGCATCCATGCTCCGAGGGCCGGTTTCTGCCTCAAACCTCGCCCTTACCGGAAACAGTTTGGCGAGGGCACAGCTGTTGCTAAGAGGACCCAGGACTCAGTGCATCCACACTCCGAGGGCGGGTTCCTGCCTGAAACCTCGCCCTCGTGGGAAACAGCTCGGGGAGGGCACAGCCGTTTCCAAGATGACCCCTGCAGGACTGACTTCCTTCCGGTTGGTTGAGCTTCAGACATGAGGCGTTACACCCAGGGTTTTTATATAAATAGATGGTTTTCTTAAACATATAAAGAAAGCTCTTCAATATGTTATTTAAAAAATGTTAATCAGCCATGGTCCTGACGACTGGGAATATATTGGTGAGCATTAAAGATCTCTTCTTTGTTCTTTTACAGCTTCCAGGTAAATGGGGATACAGAAAAGTAATTATAAGGTAGTGGGGTAATAGTATAGATGTATAGGATACTAGGAGGGTATAGATGAAAAATTCTTAACAAAAATAATAGGAGGGGTCAAAGAGGTTTCCTGGAGAATGTGACATATAACATGAGATCTGAAGGATTACAAGTGAGCCAGACCAGGGAAATGGAAGAATTCATAAGAGAGAAAAAAAAAAAAGGTGAAGGCCTGAAAAGTAAGAGAGATAGAATTTGGTATATCCGTCAACCTGAAAGACATTTAGTATGCCTGGATCAACACAACAGTTTTGTATGTGTGAGTGTGCAGAGGTGGGGGGAGGTGGGGGTAGGGGAGCATTTTTGATCAATAATTAAGGTTGATTAATTAGAGCCAAATACTTTTCTGTTTTTGGATGCTTATTGGGCACTCTAAACTGAATATTACTCTATAACTAGAAATATATGAGAAATTGGTATTGGTTTTTTAATGGTCGATTGAGAGCCTGGTAGACAGTGATATGTCAGATTTACTAGTAGGAATGCAGTCTTATATTTTTACAAGTAGTTTTTTAAAAATGTATAACCTCATGCTGTACTTTTTATGTAACTCTTCAGTTGAGTTCTTATGTTAACCTAGTTCAGGTTATTTTTGTGTTCCTCTTCAGTCCTTTTTGACTATCTTTAAAGGCAGAGTTGAATCTTTAGTGTAGGTCTTGAAGGTCTTTTAATTAGAATTAAACTGCAAAAAGTTTTTGTTTTCTTCCTATTGGTACTACACTCAACAATACTTCCTGAGAACTTTATGTAGATCAGTAGAGTTGTTTATATAAAGTACTTTTTTTAGTCTACCACTTATAGTTTGTCAATCACTTGGGAGTTTAACTGTGAACTAGAAATAGCAGTTTATTGCCAATATATATTGTGTAATGTGAAATGGACTATGCAAATATATGTATATGTATGTACATATACACGCACACATATGAATTTACGTTTTTATAAAAAATAATACCCAGGCTATCTTCTGAATCTTTTTAAATTTATGTTTTCTGATTTTGTGGTAATATGGTCTAGTACAGTGGTTCTCAACCTTCCTAATGCCGTGACCCTTTAATACAGTTCCTCATGTTGTGGTGACCCCCAATTTCATTGTTACAAATTGAACATAATTAAAGCATAGTGATTAATCACAAAAACAATATGTAATTATATATGTGTTTTCTGATGGTCTTAGGCGACCCCTGTGAAAGGGTCGTTCAACCCCCAAAGGGGTCTCGACCCACAGGTTGAGAACCGCTGGTCTAGTAGAATAAACATTAATTTAGATTTGGGAAGGGGTGGAAATTATTTCATCTATAATAATAAAAGAGTAATATGCTAATTAGACTGGATGTCCTTCCAGACATCCTTCTGGACAACCTTTCAGACGAAGCTGGGACTTCGAGGGAAGCTTGGGTTCCGGGTGCCAGAGGGAAGCCAGTGCTGGCAGCTAGGGGAAGGAAGGCCTACTCTTGCATGAATTTCGTGCATTGGGCCTCTAGTTATATATATATATTTTCTAATAGAAACCCAAATGTATAATTTGGGGTGGATTTAGGTTCAGATCTGCTTTAATAATTTCTCCAAGATAGGTTTGGTTTGTTCATTTTAAATATGGATAAGTCAAAGTGCAAAGATTATACAGCTCTTTAAGGTCACATGACTATCAAAATTGGAACCTCTAAAGACAGTAAAGTTCTGATAACCTGCTTATCCAGTGGTTCTCAACCTTGGCTGCACATTAGAATCACCTGGGAATCTTTTTAAAATCCTGATTTCTTGGCCTCATCCTCCGGAAATTCTGTTTCTTTGTTATGGGGTGGGGCCACAACATTAGTAACAAAGAAACAGAATTTCCGGAGGATGAGGCCCAGAAATCAGGATTTTAAAAAGATTCCCAGGTGATTCTAATGTGCAGCCAAGGTTGAGAACCACTATGCTAATCATTCTTTTTTCAGTAGAATTTTGAAGGTTGGTCTATTTTCAAAATGATGATAAAATACAAAATGATGATATGAAAATTAAATGTAAACAGATTGCAAAGGTTGAATCAGAAATATTTTTATGGACCCGCCAATATTAATTATATTAGTAAGATTGTGTTTATTCTTTAGTAGTTCCAGAGCTTACACAGAGAGTCAAATAGTTGTTGAATGAAAGAACACTTTACACCTAGATGGTCTTAAAGGTATTTCTCAGGACACATTTGTTTTTAATTTAAATCAATATTATCATTTCCTTTTATTTGAGAAAACTGAAGGATCATTAATTAGTAAAGCATTGCAGGTCAATTTTTTCAATTTATCTGTGGCAATGACCTGTAGGAAGTAGTGACAGAAGACCTTCCAGTTGTGTTTTATTCCTGGTGGCTGTTTCTATTTTAAAGATTAGATGCTTGCTGCCATTTATTTTTTCTCTGCCTTTTGATATTTTGTCACAATGCTTAGAATCCCTAGATCACTGCCACTTCTTTAACGAATATTTATTGAGCACTATTAGAGCTGAATACTTTGTAGTTATAAGTAAGACATACTTGGTCTTGGCTAATTTGGAGTTTATAATCTTAGTGGAGAAAGGCAGGCTTTAAACTAGTATGTCAATATTGAATTAATTGCAATTGGAGTAACTTTTTGAGGGAAAAAGGTTTTGAGTAAATTTATAGCGGTATCAAGAGGCTTAAACAAAATTCAAAATTATGGACAAGATCTACTCTCACACTAAATGGCCATAATCCTTTGTTGGCCCAGAATCTGAAGTAATTTGAGCTGATTTAAAAAAGAAAAGTCACAGACAATCCTGTGACACAGTTTTGACTTCCTTTTTTTAAAAATTTTATTGATTTCAGAGAGGAAGGGAGAGGGAGTGAGAGATAGAAACAATGATGAGAGAGAATCATTGCCTCCTGCAAATCCCACATTGGGGATTGAGTCTGCAACCTGGGCATTTGCCTTGACCGGGAATCAAACCTGCGACCTTCTGGTTCATAGATCGATGCTCAACCACTGAGCCATTCTGGCTGGGCAGTTTTGACTTTCTTTAAGGAATCGGGAAAATGTGTTACAAAACTCCATATTTACTTCCTAATGCCGAAGTAAGCTTGAAGAACCAGGGAAAAACTTTGGCAGGGAGTGGGAGGGGATGGGGACATTTAATTTTTCTGTCCCACTCCAGATCTATAGAATCAGAATTTCTGAGGGTGGATCACATACATCTCTATTCCCAGGTCATTTTGATAATCAAATAGATGTTGGGACCACTGTTGGGATATCCCAAGAATTGATTGACTTCAGAATTAGAAAAATAGCATCAATTTTAGTTGTCCTTATATCCAAACTAGTGGCCCAGTGCATGAAATTCGTGCACATTAAAAGGGGATTAATTAGAGGAAATATTTTAATATTGCTAGTTTCCCTTTCTCTATAATAGAAATGTCAGAGATGAAAGAAAATTAGTAAAATGTATATGAAAATCTTCCTCCTGTCAGAGTCTGGGGAGTTCAGCGGGACCCAGAGTTAAGTCCCCGCACACTCGTGGCACCTCAAAATCGCACGAGACCCAGACCCAACTGGCCCCACCCTCATTGGGTGAGATCCAGACCCGGCCGGCCCCACCCTTGTCAAGCCCCGCCAGGTGGGGGATGCAGCCTCAGGTCCCCCATCAAGCCCTGCCAGGCGGGGGGCGCAAGCTCAGGTTCCCCAGCGCACCCTCAGGTCCCTCGGCCTGGTGCCGGGGTGAGGGGAACGGCCTGAGGTCCCCCGTCAAGCCCCTCCAAGCAGGGGGTGCGGTGTGCCTTGTGGTCCCCGTCAAGCCCCGTGGTTGTGGGGTGCAGCCTGAGGTCCCCTGTAAAGCTCCGCCAGCCTGAGGTCCCCTGTCAAGCTCCGCCAGGTGGGGGGCGCGGCCTCAGGTCCCACGGCCTGGCACTGGGGTATGGGGTGCGACCTGAGGTCCCCTGGCCAGGCGCTGGGGTGGGGGCATGGCCTGAGGTCCCCCAGCCTGGTGCCAGGGCCAGGGGTGCGGCCTGAGGTCCCCCAGCCTGGTGCCAGGGCCAGGGTGCGACCTGAGGTCCCTGCTGATTGCTCGTTAAGGCTTGTTACGGGAACTCGGCCTCCGCTGTGAGTGCAGCCATCTTGTGTTACGGAATCCTTGCCTCTGTGGGTGCAGCCATCTTTGACTATTATGGCATGACGGTCAATTTGCGGAATCCTTGCCTCTGTGGGTGCAGCCATCTTTGACTATTATGGCATGACGGTCAATTTGCATATTACCTCTTTACTAGATAAGATGATAGAAGGATTTTTGCTTAAAGCTTAGTTTATAAATAAATTGTGAATAATACATTGTGGTAATAATTGGAAATGTCTGTATAACATTTTTAACAAGTAAAACTGCACTTTTGGATTCTCAACAATGGTTGTTCAGTTTAAAAGTACATATTGAAGTTACCTTTTGTGTAAAGTTTTCTTTTTTTCCCCCTCCTTAGGAACTAAACAACTGAAACACATTTTATTAAAAGATGTGGACACTATTTTTGAATGTAAATTATGCCGAAGTCTCTTCAGAGGATTACCAAATTTAATTACCCACAAAAAATTCTACTGCCCACCAAGTCTCCAGATGGATGACAGTAAGTTTCAGTCATTTATTCAGTTATGCATTTTACAATTAAGTATTCTTATATTACAACTATGTTTGTGTTAAATTATGGATATCCACTTATGGATAATTTAATGATAGTGAATAAAATTAAAAACTTAACTCAGTGTTATATTCAGTTTCTTAGATATGAACTTTTATACTTGTGCTTTTCACTTGAATTTTCCTATAGATATATGAGGTTAGATTTATGAGTATATTTATTTGTATTAAAATATTGAATATTGTTTTTGAATGTTCATATGGATCATATAGTTTATAGTCAAGATTTATGTAAGTTACAATACTAATTCTTGAAGGGGATATTGGTATTTTTCGTCTTTAACATCTTGTTACCAGATATGACTGATAATTTACTAAGATTCCTCTTAAGTAATGAGAAGGTTGGGAATAGAGCAAAGAAAGAATGAGTAAATGATTTCATGGGAGTGTTAATCTTTCTACTGTTTTCTGGGTCTTGTTTGAAGATCAATTTTGTTCTCCGTGAAATTTATTTAGATCAGTCATTTTACCAGAAATTAGATTGTATTATGGGCTAACTTGAGATCTGAAATAACTTAATGTGAGGAAGGCAGATAGTAGGCCAATAATAAAGTGTTTGTGGAACCAGATGTTTGTTGAATTAAGTGTATTGCCCCTGTATAATTAGGTTGCTGTAATGGTGTTATTTTCTTGCTTTAAAGAACTCATGTAAATTCCTTAAAATATTTTAGTAATAGCTTACTTTCATAATTTTTTGTTCAGGGATTTAACTCTTGTGGGCTTACAAAATATGGAACTTGTTTTGCCAGTGTGGTACTATATTGCATTATGGATTTTGTGCGTTTTTCAACTTATGGGATGGGATTGAAATATAAACTTAAAATATCAGCATGAGATTGATTTAAAGCATTATAAGACATAAGTGAAATAAAAATTTCATATTTGGATACTGCTGTTAGAGCTACATACTATTTTTTAATTGAGACATAAATGAAAAGATTATAAAAAAGATATCATTGAGATATAAATGAAAAGTCTATAAACATTAGTTTCAAATCTAACTTTTTAAGTAAAGTACCATTAAAAATAAATTAATCCCTAACCGGTTTGGCTCAATGGATAGAGTATCGGCCTGCAGACTGAAGGGTCCCAGGTTCGATTCCGGTCAAGGGCATGTGCCTTGGTTGCGGGCATGTTCCCAGTGTGCAGGAGGCAGCTGATTGATGTTTCTCTCATTGATGTTTCTGGCTCTCTATCCTTCTCCCTTCCTCTCTGTAGAAAATCAGTGAAGTATATTTAAAAATAAATTAATTTTCTGGTAGTTAATCCTTGTTATTTTTTAGTATGACTTAGGGAAATACAGGGTGTGGCAAAATTAGGTTTACAGTTGCGAGTATGTGAAACGAGTTTATTCTTATATTATTATTTATTAGTATTATTTCCATACAAACAACTTTTGCCCAAATGCTGTAGGTAAATGGATTTGCAGGATTATTGTGCTCTCTTCTTGGCAATACTCATTCTAGAGATACTGTTGTGAAAGTGTTATTCTTCTTATAGACACTTCATCCATTTTAAAAAGGAAGTACATGAGAAGAGCTATATTGAATCATATCTTGTTTTCTAAACCGATAATTTGATGCTATATTTAATAAGTAACAGCTAGAATTTAGAGTTGTATGTGGAAACCTAAATAGTATTAGACAACTCTCTTCCAATAGTAATATTTAGTTGCCTATAGAGGGTGTAATTATTGTACAAGTAAACAAAACTAACTGTTTTTGGAATAAATCTATAGTTTTTAATCATTTGTTTTAATATAATTGTTTCATGTTAAGGAGACACATAATAGGACTGGGTTTAGCAAATACTTCTATATATCATGTTACTCATGTTTATATATTTTCCTACGAATTTTCTTTTTCATTTCCATAAGTATGTCTCCATGCAGTTAGAATAGTTAATTTGTTATGGATAAGGTTAATAGGAATGCTGTTACATTTTCTAAAAAAATTATTTTTATATGTAGTAACATTCTTCATTATGTTTTATCCATTTTGGGTAATGAGAACTTTGATTGCCTAAAAAGATGAAATATTTTATTGTTTAGGATGCCCATGTGCTTATATATTTTATATTAAGGGCACTTAAAAGTGGAAGTAGCTCTTCTGTTGCATCTATTTCTTATCATTTGCATACTATGTTGAGGTCTTAAAGCAAATTTTAGTTTAATACTAGTTTTTATCTTCATAAAATACTGAAAAGAGATAATGCTGTTATGAAAATGAACATGAACCAGAAATATAAATTTTAAGATAGCCATTCATAATACATTAAAAAATATTAGAAGGCTATATATAGCAGGCTAATTATTCCGGATTAAAATGTTGTTATTTTTTCTTAACAGACCTTCCTGATGTAAATGATAAACAAAGCCAAGCCATAAATGATCTCCTAGAAGCCATATATCCAAATGTGGACAAGCGAGAATATATTATTAAGCTAGAACCCATAGAAACTAATCAAAATGCAGTGTTTCAGTATATTTCAAGGACTGATAATCCTACTGAAGTCACAGAGTCAAGCAGTACTACTCCTGAACAAACTGAAGTTCAAATACCGGAAAGTGACACTGAACATTCTAAAACAGTACCAGTTACAGTTACAGAGGTGGAAACTGTAGAGCCCCCTCCTGTTGAGATGGTTGCAGATGAAGTTGCACCCACATCTGAAGAACAACCTCAGGAATCACAGGCTGACTTAGAAACTTCTGACAATTCTGATTTTGGTCACCAGTTGATATGTTGTCTTTGTAGAAAAGAATTTAATTCCAGACGAGGTGTTCGTCGTCACATTCGAAAAGTACATAAGAAAAAGATGGAAGAATTAAAAAAGTACATTGAGACACGAAAGAATCCAAACCAAACCTCTAAAGGACGCAGTAAGAATGTTCTAGTTCCATTAAGTAGGAGTTGTCCAGTATGTTGTAAATCATTTGCTACAAAAGCGAATGTAAGGAGGCATTTTGATGAAGTTCATAGAGGACTAAGGAGGGATTCAATTACTCCTGATATAGCAACAAAGCCTGGGCAACCTTTGTTCCTGGATTCTGTTTCTCCTAAAAAATCTTTTAAGACTCGAAAACAAAAGTCGTCTTCAAAGGCTGAATACAATTTAACCGCATGCAAATGCCTCCTTTGCAAGAGGAAATATAGTTCACAAATAATGCTTAAAAGACATATGCAAATGGCTCACAAGATAACTCTTTCTGGGACAAACTCTAAAAGAGAGAAAGGCCCTAATAATACTGCCAACAGTTCAGAAATAAAAGTTAAAGTTGAACCAGCAGATTCTGTAGAATCTTCACCCCCTTCCATTACCCATTCTCCACAGAATGAATTAAAGGGAACAAATCATTCAAATGAAAAAAAGAACACACCGGCAGCACAGAAAAATACAGTTAAACAAGACTCTGAAAGCCCTAAATCAGCCAGTCCGTCTGCTGCAGGTGGCCAGCAAAAAACCAGGAAACCAAAACTTTCAGCTGGCTTTGACTTTAAGCAACTTTACTGTAAACTTTGTAAACGTCAGTTTACTTCCAAACAGAACTTGACTAAACACATTGAGTTGCACACAGATGGGAATAACATTTATGTTAAATTCTACAAGTGCCCTCTTTGCACTTATGAAACTCGTCGGAAGCGCGATGTGATACGACATATAACTGTGGTTCATAAAAAGTCATCCCGCTACCTTGGGAAAATAACAGCCAGTTTGGAGATCAGAGCTATAAAAAAGCCCATTGATTTTGTTCTAAATAAAGTGGCAAAAAGAGGCCCTTCGAGGGATGAAGCAAAACATAGCGATTCAAAACATGATGGCACTTCTAACTCTCCTAGTAAAAAGTATGAAGTAGCTGACGTTGGTATTGAAGTAAAAGTCACAAAAAACTTTTCTCTTCACAGATGCAATAAATGTGGAAAGGCATTTGCCAAAAAGACTTATCTTGAACATCATAAGAAAACTCATAAGGCAAATGCTTCCAATTCACCTGAAGGAAACAAAACCAAAGGCCGAAGTACAAGATCTAAGGCTCTTGTCTGGTGAGGAACAGTTAACAGAGTTTTGCTTTTTTCTCCCCATCGAACTAAAAAAATCATTTGACCATAATTTATAGCTGGTTCCATTTTAACACATTTGCTTCCATATATCTTATGGCAATGGGAACTGCAAGAGTGATGCACATATTGCATTTCCTCTTCAGTGACCTTTATTCCAGTGGCTTGGGAACAAAAGTTAACTTCAGAACTTATCTTCCACAGGACAATGCAATATAGCTATAGGTAGATGGCACAGGGTCAGTGCTTTCCTCTCTATGTTGTAAAATAATACATTTATATTGGCTTATGTTTACAATAGAAGTCTTCTGTTTAACTTTGCACAGGTTTAATTTGATTCAGTGACTTAGTCTACTAATAAATGCATTGTAGAAAAGTTAACTATATTAGAATGAATTTGTGAAGGCGATAATTATAGGAAAAAAGTCCTTTGAGGCACTGTAATTATTGTAAAAATTAATCTGTGACAGCTAAATAAAGTGCTGCACTCAGAAAAAAAAATCCCCAAATTGAATTTAAAATGATTAGCATTATTATTTACATTTAACATAGTGCTTCTAGGCAAAGGGGGAAACGATAAAAGTTTGGAATTTCTTTTTCCTTCTCCTTGGGAGTATGTGTCAGTTACCATTTTTAAGTTTGATCTATGAGAAGAATGATTACTTAGATCCCAAATCCTCTTATTTTCCCCTTTTTGCTTAAATGACCTTTTTGGTAATCAGTTAAAAAATATAGTTAATATTATTAAATAGGGATTAAAAAAAATTTTTTTTGGTGTGGTTGTGCGTTGCAAGAAAAGTGAAATCCCTGTTGGGAAGAAAGAAAAAATAATACTTAGGAGGTTTTGGAACAAATGTAGATTTTTAAAATGACAATATAAAATAAGGAGTAGATTCCCTATCCTTGTTTTTTCAAGTCTCTTTATATTTTTAATTTAAAGTTTGCCTTCAGTACCTGTGTCCCCTGAGTTAAGGCAATTAATATATTTAATTAGTATTAAATTAGTTTTGGATTCAGGTTATAAAGAGTGCTGAGTAGGTTAAATGTTGTGGTTTGATTATAACATTTTTCTATTTTTGTGGAAAACTTGTGATGAAACCATTCTTTAGAAGTCATTTACTATTGTATAATTTTAAAAACAAGCTTTGATTGGTGAACTCAAAAGTGTTCATTTATTCCATTTCTCCTCAGATAACTTCAAGTGATGTACGAAAAGGTTTGGAGTTCATATTTGTGGAAAGACTTTAAATTGGTGTTAGAACCACTAAACGTCTTCAGATGGTACTATGAGAAAAAAAAAAAGAAAAAACATTTTCATAAATATTTGACTGTAACTGCTGTTTTCTCACTAAAAGGATAATTATCTAACCACTGTTTCAAAGGCACTGCCTTTCCCAGCACTTTCAAGTAGCTGTGACATTTACATATTGTCATCACAGTACATCAGCTAACCAGTGTCTACAAAAATGTTGCAAATTTTGTTTTTCAAACAATTTGTTGATTAAAGCGATCAACAGCCTGAAGAATATAATCACCACTGGTGATTTTTAATTGACAAAGACTTGATATCTTAGTGATTTTAGTTTTGTTCCACTTTATTTGGCAAAATTGTCATCTGGATTGTACAGATACCTGGTTTCCTAGTGAGTGTATGTTAAGACCAAAAGACAAATTAGTATCAACACATACATATTTAGCTTACTAATTATTGGTAATTATTTTTACATTCATTTATTTCTAACTTGTTCTCCAGCACTTAAATGTTTGGAAGTTTCATTCGAAAATATATACTTACAGGAAAGTTCCAGTTCATTTTCACCCATGATCATTACATTTTTCATTTGTAAACATCTGAGGTTTTTATGAAAATTTAACATTCCCCTATTTTTCTTTAAATTTTATACAAAGCACTTTAATGATAGATGCAACTTAATTTTTCAGTTTCTATTTTTTTAAAAGACCACACATTTACTAATGTTAATATGAAGGTAGTAAATAGCTTACCGATATTTTATGGATGCAGACAATCCATGCACAACCACTTCTTATGATACTAGTTTATTTCTTTAAATATTGCTAAAAAAGGCAGGTGGGGGTGTAAATCCTGATTTTTTTCTCCCAAGTAAAATCTGAAATGACCACTTTAGATATTTGATTCCTACTGTAAAATTTGGAAAATAATGAATTCTTGTTCATTTTTATAATCAAGATTTTAGGAAAAACAGAAGTACACCTATCTTTATGAAATTTTGGACAGGTTTTGTGTATCAATCTTTTGTACTTTTTAGGGAATATTTTATTTTTTAGTAATTTTTGTCAAATTATAATTTTAAAAGGTACAGCAGAGAATATACCATGTTTTTATATAGGTTCATACCTGTACTTAGGAGGGACCCTGTCCATCTATATACTTTTTGTATAAAATTTTAAAATGTTGAAGATCCACAAGGTCGTAATAAAATACTTCTATAGCTAGAGAAACATTTACCCTTCCCAGTGCTTTGCACTAAAATATACTGTGAAAGGAAACTAGAAAGACTGTAACTGTTGCTGGAAATGTTCTATATTGAATGTACATGCTCTTGTTGGAAAAATGTACTATATGTGATGGAAATAAACCAGACTTGGAGTTATTTCAGCTAAATGTGCTTCAACAAAGGTGCATTGGTTGAAACTTAAATGTTTTATTATCAAATTTAAATTTATTCAGTGACTCTGAGCAGCTACACTTGAATTATATCTTGATAGTTTTATTTTTAAAAATTAGAGTTATAATTTCTCTTTAATTTAAAAACAGATTTACTTTTCCACATATGGAAAACTTGTACTTATAGGTCTAACTTTAATGATTAATAGTGTAATATATTTAGGGAACTAAATGTGTAGGTGGTATTTCATTTATAAACCATCTTCTTTAGTTGCACATTATTAAACATGTATGTTTGACTTTTGCAAAGTGTTATCTTTTATGCATTCCTACACACAAGACATATTCCAAAGATATTTTCCAGACTTAAGTACCTATAATCAGTGAAAAGATAAGAGAATTCTTAAAAAGCTTGGGTTAGCTCTTTACTACAGCCTTTCATTTGTATGTCAGTCTTTTCTCTGCTTAATACTGTATGGAAGAAAGAGGGGAGCCCAATTGCTGGAATTTTCTTACTTCACTCACCTGTTTCCACATGTTTTCTCTGTCATAACTCTAGGGCTACACAGCAGGAATTTAAAAGGAAAGACAGAGGGTTCAAGGACTGTCAAAAATATGTGGGTCATTGAGAAAAAAATAGAACTTTGTCAGGACTGGTTTACATTAGAAGGGCCTAGAGAGATTAGGAATATTTATCATAATAGCCAAACTAACAGATCATGGCAAACATAGAAGTTAGTGGCTAAACTGGGACCAGTTTAAAAAGGTAGAATGAACAAGTAAGAAGTGATTTGAAACTCTTTGTTCTTCCTATTCCTTTCTGGTGTTCATTCTTATTTTTTGGTTTTATTTTGAATCTTGAACTCTGTCATCTCAGAGGCTTAGGGTTGAGCCTCTTGAGAAGAAGCCTAGGAAATTGGTGCTGGAAGCCATTTTGCATGTAGGCTATATAAACAAATATTGATAGCACTTTTTGTTCTTGGTGTAGGGAGGTAAAAGAACCATCAGAAACTGCTTATAATATATTAAGACGTATCTCTGGCTATAGATAATAACCACCTTTGCTGCTATTTGCTCAATTACGAGTTTTTCTCTAGAATTTAACTCATCTTTCTTCCTGAAGATACGGTCCTCTCCTAAGTGTGATGAAAAGTAGAAACAAAAGATATGGCTTACACTGCAGTTTCCTAAGTTTGGATAGTACAAGTGAGGGCTGGATGAGGTATGGCCGACACTGGGCAGGTATTCATTACAGATGTACTTTGAATGCACAATGACTTGGTTCATGTCTCTTATTTTTTCTTCTTTATTCCCTATTTCAAGAGAAAAACCTTCTTGAAGAATATATACATATTCTTGAAAAATATATAAATTACCCATATTTAATTTTTAGCTTGGTTTTGTATATCTGGGTCGTTTTCTGTTGACACAGATTGCTTGCATTGTTTAAAAGTACTTTAATATTTTTTAGGAATATGTTTGTTATGTTGTTTTATGGTCAATAGGCTGTTCTCAGTTTGTTTTAAAGAGCCTGTGGATGCAGTAGGGGGGGGGGGGGGCGGCGGGGAAGGGTTTGTTCCTTTGCTGTGGCTTGAGGCTGTGGGTATAGAAAGAGGAGTTTCCCAGTAGGTGTTATGACAATTAGTTATGGAGCTAGAGAGGCATAAGTGGATATCATTTACTGTTGTGAAGTTGTAAAAGATCTCTTCAAATAGCATGACCACTGAAGATGAGATAGAAATACTTCTAAAACTTTGGAAATGAGGTTTCCAGGTTTATTGCAGTGGCCTGTGGAAGTATTCCATATCCTTAGGAGTTTTAGAAGTTACTTATCTAATAGACTCCACAGATTACCAGAATTACGATTTAGCCGTGGTTCTGTTAGTTGATCTGAAACCATGCTCTAGGACAGCGGTTCTCAACCTGTGGGTCGCGACCCCTTTGGCAGTCGAACGACCCTTTCACAGGGGTCGCCTAAGACCATCCTGCATATCAGATATTTACATGACGATTCATAACAGTAGCAACATTACAGTTATGAAGTAGCAACGAAAATAATTTTATGGTTGGGTCACAACATGAGGAACTATTTAAAGGGCCAGAAGGTTGAGAACTACTGCTCTAGGATATGTGTAGCATGCTGTTGGCTGTGCTGTTAGACAAAATCCTTCAGTACTCTGTTATTCTTTTCCTCTTCTCTTTAAGAGCTAATGGAAACCTCAGGATTGAAGAGGAGTAGGGATCAGCAGTCTAAGAACTGTTATTAGTTGTTTGGTTTCTAAGTTATCAGGCACATGATAGAATGCAGAATAAAACATGTTTCACTTAAACTCACAATTATTTTGCCTTTTTAACTTTCCAGATTTATTTCTCCTCTCTTATAATATGTTTCTGTAGACTTTTCCTTTGACTCATGTTTTGAGATTCCACCTCTTATCTTTCCTATTTTCTCTTCTGGTTAACAAGAGATCTTAGAACCAAGATAGCTAAAATGTGTTCTGAGAAGGTAAGAGGTGTGAAGTCAGCTCATTTCCTCCTGAATCTTAATGTTCTACATTCTATTTGTCAGGTTTATTATTTAATTTTAGACTTCTTCCTCTGCATATATTCACCACTAGTGTACCACAAACAGAGGGGAACACAGGTGCATCTGGTTGGGAAAATGCCCAAAGTTGGAGGTTTTGCTGTTGGTGCCCACTCAGCAGGATTAAACATTGTCTGCAGGTAGTTTTTATCGCGCTAACAGGTGGCGCCATTTTTGCTAATTTTTTGCGCAAATGGCAACGTTCAGTAAAATTACGATAACTTTAGTTTACGTATTTATACGTTACCCGCATTCTACCGCTAGTCTATAAAAAAACGTATTAATACGTGTCCCGCGCTCTACTTACTACCAGTCAACGTAAAATGTATAAATTCGTTTCCCGCATACAATGTGTTCTGTGTACCCATTGTGGCCCTCGAGTCAAAAAGTTTGCCCACCCCTGGCCTAGCATATTTGTTGTATACCAGGCTATTTAAATAAATGTTTGATAATGATATTAAAGTAAGCAGTAGCCTTTTCCATCTCAAAACCATGTTGTCATATACCAGTGATGGCGAACCTTTTGAGCTCGGTGTGTCAGCATTTTGAAAAACCCTAACTTAACTCTGGTGCCGTGTCACATATAGAAATTTTTTTATATTTGCAACCATAGTAAAACAAAGATTTATATTTTTGATATTTATTTTATATATTTAAATGCCAAGAAAATGAGTTCGCGTCTCACCTCTGACACGCGTGTCATAGACACGCGTGTCATAGGTTCGCCATCACTGTCATATACTTTGACACTTTGGGTCTTAAGTTCATAAATTTTTACTATCTCAGTATTGATAGATTTCACTTATTTTAGAAAATATCACCAGTACTAAAATGAGAGTTTATGATAATAAAGAGAATTCTTAGCTAATAATAATGAATGCTCATGGAGTGCTTATTGTATGCCAAGCACTCTGCTAATCCTTTACATGCATAGTGCCCCGACTTCACCAACAGCCCTCTGAAGTAAGAATGGTTACTTCATTTTCCTCATTTTATAGAACAGAAAATTGAAACTTAGAGAAGTTCAGTGACTTATTCAAGTTCACATCGGTAGTATATTACAGAATTGAGACTTGACACTAAGTCTGACTACAATGCATGTGCCCTTGATCAGTACACCTAACATTTGCACATTTTACCATTTGCAAAGCACATTCACGACATTACCTTATTGGCAGTTTAGTGTAATGCTTTGGAGCCAGATTAGTTGGTGAAATTTCTGGATCCACAAATTATTTTTTGTGTGACATTGTGCAAGTTACTTAACCATTTTGTGCCCTAATTACCTCACCTATAAAATAGGGATTCCAGTACTTCTTAACCTCAAGTTGTGGTGAGGATAAAATGAAAAACACATTTAAAATACTTAGTACAGTGCGTGGCATGTTACAATAAATGTTAGGATTACTATAAGTGATCAAAATGTGGGAATTTTTTTATTACCTCTTAAGTTTAGAAAGTTGTTTTTTTTAAAATATATTTTACTGATTTTTTTTTACAGAGAGGAAGGGAGAGGGATAGAGAGTTAGAAACATAGATGAGAGAGAAACATCGATCAGCTGCCTCCTGCACACCCCCCACTGGGGATGTGCCTGCAACCAAGGTACATGCCCTTGACCGGAATCGAACCTGGGACCTTTCAGTCCGCAGGCCGAGGCTCCACTGAGCCAAACAGGTTAGGGCAAGTTTAGAAAGTTTTAGAGAAAACTTTATTGCTACACATCATATTTTAACTCCTGCTTTTATTTAATTGAGACAATGAAGATAACTATATAATTTTCTATCAGTTCTTTTCTAATCAGATATTACTAGTTTATTATTCTTACTCATAAGTATTTATCTTGCAAAAGGTTAAGCACATTCATTGTAAGTTGTAAGCACATTCATTGTAAGTTACACTTTATTTTTATGGTTACTCCCCAGAGTAACCCATGTGTTTTAAAATTTTCATTATATGTGTTCTGTCACACAAATACTTTATTCTTGGTCATGTGTAAAATATTGATATGGAATACATATTAACAGCTGGAATATTTCTGTAAAACAAAAGTAGATATGTATTATTTGAGAGAAAGCATTCAATTATGGAAAGTATGGATCCTTCAGAAGAGCACGATTTAGGCTAAGTTAGGAGTTTCTTTGGCGAATGTGTCATGAAAAGATAAGAAGAAATGACACTTTTCAACAGTCTTGCCAATGGTAGTCATTAGTGGCAGTACTCCAAATTTCAACTGAGGCCCAAGCACTGTTAAATTATCTGCTGAGAGAGTTTACCCACACACCTGATTGTTATTGATTTAGCTTTTTTTTTTTAATCCTCTCCTGAGGATACTTTTTTTAGGGAGAGGAATGGAGAGAGAGCGAGAGCGTGCACGCGATTGGTTGCCTTCCATACACGCCCTCACTGGGGAGCAAACCTGTAATCTAGGTATATGCCCTGACTAGGAATCGAACCCACGACCCTTTGGTGCACAGAAAGACACTCCAACCAACTGAACCACATAGCCAGGGCTGATCTTGCCTTTTTAACAATAAGATGATGATTTTTAGAAATTTTAGTGTTTAGAGACTGGTATAATTTGCAATACTGGAGAACCTTGTTTCTAGGTTTGGATGAACCTTCGTATCCTGAACTTCAGATCAAGTGTGTGGCTTCTTAATAATTCTGATATTCAACTACTTGTGTCAGGTGTTTGGAGCATATTTCTGGCACATGGAATATTGTAATGTTTAAGCAATAGAATGGTGTGGTTGAAAAAATAGCCAGACAAAAATAAACAAAAAGTCCCCATTTGGAATACTTGAGCAATAATAACTTGCAATGTATTTCGGTGCCCTGCTCTATGTAATCTGGTAACACTTTCACTACAAAAGTATGTAATGATCATATTCAGAGGAGAAATTACATCAAAATGAACCTTAAGTGCATATAACTCATATTACAACCCAGGTTTTTAATCCCTTCTATCTGTGGGATTATCCTAAAAGTAAATTAGTGCTGAGAAGTGGAACTGTGACTGTAGTCAAACTTTCTAAGCTGTACAAAGTTTGTGTTTTTTTTTAAACCTGAGGCTGTTTTGGGCGCTTTGGTAGATCTGAACCCCAAAGTACCTGCTAGTTGTGACTGGTAGCTTTTATTTTGGATGGGAACAAAAAAGAAATACTTTTCTAAGAAAAAATAGGGAAGCACTAGGAATATTGTGTGCTCAAGTGACTGAATGATATGGAAAAAATTAACTTAGGGAAAGGATTTTTATGGAGTTTCTTTGAATTTTTGAGAGATAACTCATTAGGGTTGTTTTATATAAGCTGTAGGAGAGTGGTTATGTCATTTTCATGCCTTTTGATCATTAGATGTTTATTGAATTCCAACCAGTTAACTAGATCTAAGTAGCACAGTATCTTTAAACCACAGATGCTACATGATGGAAGTACTAGTAAAACCCACAGTGGCTTGGATCACCAGCCACCAAACAATTTGCCAAGTCTTCTAATTGCAGGTGTGTGACTGCATATGCGTTCATGTATACAAATTCTGGGCTATGTTGTTGATGTGGTTTTTTTGTTTTTTTTTTTGGTTGCAAACATAGAGTTACTTGGTCTGTAGCTTGTAAGGAGGGGTTTATTGGAAGGTTTTATGTGGGGAAATAAGGGCGATAGAAGTGGCCAGGCCTTATAGGAATCTAGGAGTATTTGTTCAAACTGGCTTCACCATGTAGATTTCATAGACTGGGGAAAAAATGCAGTTCTAGTGATTGGGTGTCGCCCTTTTAGCAGCAGCAGAAGTATTGCTTTTCTGCTGCTGTTAGCCCTTTTCAGACTCTGCTTTTACTTTTCTTTAAAAAACAATTACCATATTCTATGCCTTCTCAATATGGTTATTCCTGCCTCATTACTTCTGCTGCATATCTTCTCTGTGTCTTTCAGCTACGTTCCCTCTCCATAGAGCTTGAGTTCAGACTCCTGTAAGAGAAAGTATGATTGGTTCAGTGAGGTTGGGCAAATCTCCTATGCCAGGCCCTCTTTATAGACTGCTAGCCATAGGCTGTTCTTCATTGATTGGCTGCTCTTGGAACAGGTGCTCTTTGTTGGTTCTGTCATTGATGATCATGGTGGTAGAGTCAGTGGAGTAAAACATGGCCCTGGGCCCAATAAAAGGAGTCCTTTAAAAATATATATATTGTTGATTTCAGAGAGGAAGGGAGAGGGAGAGATTGAAACATCAGTGAAGAGAGAGAATCATTGATTGGCTCCCTCCTGCACGTCCCCTACTGAGGACTGAACCCACAATCCTGGCATGTGCCTGACAGGGAATCTAACCATGTCCTCCTGGTTCATAGGTTGAGCTCAACCAGTAGCCACACTGGCCGGGCAAAGGAATCTTTCAATGGGAATCTTTTACAGAAGGACTCTGGATAGCCATGTAATAATCTTTCTAGTACATGTCTTTCTTCCATTTTAAAGGTGATAGAATTAAAGGTAACCTGTGGGCTTGACTTTAATATCAATGCATCACCAACAATCCTTTCCATGCTGAGAAAATGTGAGAAAAAGTTTGCTGATCAGCACCTGCAGCTCCTTTCCTGAACAGCCTGATGCTGTTTCCATCTTTGGCTTTGCAGATTCATGGACAGCCTGAAGTTTTCACTGAGAAAAAACCATTACATTTCCTGTAACAGCATATTAGGCCGTTCTGTCAGTTGCTGCTATTTTCCAGACACCCACAATTACGCTGCACAGTTTGAGTTGGCGATTTAGTGAATCCTTAAAATATTGCTTCTGCTTTTCTACATGTACTTTCCACATTTAGGCTTACTCTGCAATAGCTACTTTATATCTCAATTCCTTCAACAACAGACACTATTGAGTGTCCTTCATGTACTTGGCACTATTCCATTCTTTTGGGGATACAGAATCCTACTGTGGTTAAAGCGTGGTGTTTTAAGTATCGGACTCCTTTACTTACTGTCTGTGTAGTTTGGGCAAGTAAATTATTTTTTCTAAGCTTTACTTTTCTTGTCTGTAAAATGATATTAGAAACTACCGTATAGGTATGTTTGTTGTGGGAATTTATAAAAGTTTAAGTATATGTTGTATATAATATACTTAGCACAATGCCTGGCTTAAGTAAGAGCTCAATAAATATGTATTACAGTTGTAGTGATCACTAAAATTGTTGTCACTTTGCTGCTGAAATACTTTCTAGAACTTAGTTTCTGGTTATCTTGCTTTACCATTTAATGTTCGTTGCCTTTTTGTTGGCTTTAATCCAACTGTTTAATGAAAAGTCAGATGTAACATCTGTGATAAAGCCAAGATATACACAGTTTATTAAGTTAAAACGTTTTATGGGTCTTCAATATGTTGCCATTTTTTTTGCAGCACCTTTGACTAATACAGAAGGATTTGTTGAACTTTTTGATATAATTTTGCTTTTTTGTAGTTAATGTCTTATAGAACAATGCATAGTTTAGGTAGTGAAACTCAGAGCACTTTTTTTTAAAAATAAACATTAGGCTATGGGTACATGAACATATTCTGAGTTTACAAGCAAGAATTATGTCTTCTCATTGTCTCACCAGTGCCTTGCAGTATACCTGGCATATAACAGGTGCTAAGAGCATGTTGAAGGAAGGAAAGAAGGAAGACAGGAACATTAACATCAACTATCTTATTATTAAGGCTTATCATTAGTCCACAATATGTTTTTGCTTTTAAGCTTCTTTTCCCAGTACCTCATCATCTAATATACAGGGTATCCACCAAACAAGTATACATACTTTAACAGCCGATAGCTCAAAAAATTTTAATATGTTTTTATTTACTTGAAAGGGAGGAAGGGAGAGGTAGAGGGAGATAGAAACATTAATGATGAGAATCATTGATAGGCTGCCTCCTGCACACCCCCTACTGGGGATCGAGCCCGCAACCCGGGCATGTGCCCTGACCAGAATCAAACCGTGATCTTATGGTTCATGGGTCGACACTCATCCACTGAGCTATGCCACCCAGGCTGATAGCTCAAATTTGAAAATGAGATGTATTTTAATAAACACTGCCTTTATAATTGTTCAAAGTGTGTGTACACACTTTTTTGGGGGCACTCTATATATTGCTTCTCTCTCTGAAAGCTCCTCTTTGTTTCTGTTACTGATGGCTTCTGTTACCTGCCTTCATGGCTACTACTAAGCACTGGTGACAGATTCAAACTCATGGGAGTGCCGTATTGACTGTATCCCCTGATAACTAGTCCACAATCAATTATACACTATATGGGTATATACTTAGTGATTTTTTAATAATTATTTTAAAGATTTTTTAGGAGATCTGTGTCTTGATCACTGTTGATTCCCCAGGGCCTAGGATAGTTCCCAGTTCATAGTAGGCACGCAGTAAATATTCGTTGAATGAATGAACAATATAGGCCATGTTTATACCATTCACTTGTGAATCATCTGCAATTATTTTCTATCTCTACATTTGTATTGAAAGTTCCTGTGAAGGGCATTGCTGACCATGTAAATGCTCAATCTGATGGCTTCTTGCTTTTCATCATGTTTGACCTTTCTACAACCATAATGCTTGCAAATTTACCTTTCCCAGGTTTTCATGCTCACTTATAACTGGGTCATCTTGGGCCAGTCTCAGCATGGTATCACATCCAAAAAAACCAGACAGGCTCAAAAACCTTTGGAAAATAATGAACCTTTTTACTGTTAACAGAAATCTTAGGTGGTCCAAAAGTACAATTACATAAAACTTAAGCAAACTTCATATAAGTTCTTTTTATTCATCTCTCCTCCCAAATTCTCATATAGTTTGGCAGCTTTCTCCAATCTCTCTTCTGTAACCTTTTCCCCCAAACCTGTAAATTTTCTACACAAAACCCCTTGTCCACTTTTCTCATCTTCTGGTCTCTTATTTTCTTCAAAGAGTAATTCACTCTTTGCAGTTTAAATCACTTTAGTTTCTTCCAGGTTTTTTTTTGTTTTGTTTTGCTTCCCCACCTCCCATTATCCTGCTCAGTATTCCAGAAGTCCGGGAATATCCTCTTGATTCATCTGGTTTGCCTGTACCAACTTTCTTTGTATGACTTTAATCAATCTTAAAGCCTTATACGAGACACTGTGTCCTTCAGTGTGTATTTCTTGAACTTTTGGGTTCAGCTGGGTTTCCCCCTGGTGTGTTTCTGGAGTGCCCCACCTATAGCAATATTGAAATGATCTATTTGTGTCCCTCCTCTAGGCTAGAAGCATCTTAAGGGGTAGAGCTCCTGTTATTTACTTATATACCTAGTATCTAGCATCATATCTGGAATGTAGTGGATGTTGATAAATATTTATTGAACTCATGCTCCTGTGAACTCTGATTCTTCCTCTCTTGCCACTGGCTTTTATTTTGTTACTAGGTTTTTAAATATGGATCAAAGTTTTCTTAGTCCCTTTCTTATTTTATAATCTCTCAGTGATTCATCTACTCCCAGAACTTCACTTACCACTTCTGTGAAGATACCCCAGACCTATTTTCCTGATTCTAAGACCTTTTTTAAAAAAGACCACTTGTTTTTAAAGTTGCATGTCAGACATGGATATTTCTCCAGTATCTTAAATGCAACAGAAACTCAATAAAACAACTTATTATCTTCCCTTTATGGTTGTTTCCTGTCTTAATTATTCATATTTCTACCCTCCTACATACATACCTAGGCTAATTAGAATCCTAGGAAATACTTTGACTTCTTTCTCTCTCTCTCACACTCTTACCTAATCAGTGATCCGTGCCTGTCCATTTTACCTTTGGTTTTCACATTTGGCTCCTCCCTTGCCATCTCCACTTTTAGTAGTTTAGTTTGGACTCTTATCTCTTTCCTACACCATTGCAATAGTCTCTTTACTGACCCTCTTTCTAATCTGGCTTCCAAGCTGCTGTCAGAACTATCTTCCTAAAACAGATCTATCCTTACTGTATGTTCATCGCTTTTGTTCATCACTTGACTAACTTACTCATTCTCAGGTCTCAGCTTAAATGTCACTTCTAAAGAAAGACAATTTAAACTACGTCTCCCTTGTAGTTTTCATGTTTCTTTATTGTCATCCAACATAGTTTGTAATTATGCTTATATCTGTGGATTGTTTGTTCAATGTCTCTTCCCACTGGAGAGATTTATGTAAGAGACTGGGAGGAGGAGAAAAAAAAAAAGACTAGGGAGAGTTATGTAGACCCCGTGTGTACCACAATGCTTGGGACATAGTAATGCTTAAAAAACATTTGCTGAATGAGTGGATAGATGATAGATAGCTTATCAGTATAGGCAAGCAGGAGATAGCAAAGGCAGAGAAGTTGCAGGGTCCTGGAATCTTCCTACATTCTCAGAGTCCTTGGTTTGTGTTCTAGCTATTCTGAAATAGTAATCAGCTTCTCCCTTCTGCATTTTGCATTTATTTCCATGAGGATGGGAGTCAAAAACTATATTACCCCACACTCATGCTTATGCTGATGTAACCAGCTGATTAGGGGGCCTTGGTGGTGGCAGCTAGCTTTGTTTATCTGTTAAATTGATGCATAGGTGGTGCCATAGACATGCCACCAAACAGGTATTAGCTAGGTTGCATTAACCCAGATTCCTTTTTAGTATCTTGAGTGATGCAAGCCTTTGTACTATATGCTAATTAAAGTGTTTATTACTTGTAGGACAAGTTGTGTTTGAAATGAGGTATTTATTTGCCTTTTAAGGATTGAAGATTTCATTTTAACAAACTTTTATTGCTAGAAGATGAAATAAGTCGTTAAAAATATCTAGGGACAGATTTATAATAATAAGCAAATTACCCCCCCCTCCCCCATTGAGCCTGCTCAGGTGTCAAAAATCTAAGAATTTTATGAGTATTTTTCAGATTTCACTGTTTTAGGCTGACTTGCTTCATCCATTCAGTAGACATGTCGAGCTTCTAGTTTGTACAGGGCAGAATTAGGAGCTAGGGTTACAGAGGTAAGACATGCAGTTCCTCCTCTCAAGTTTGGTGGAAAAGATACATTATAAGATACACAGTGGAATGTTAATTATGAAAAGCTTTCCCTGACACAGGGAAGGCTTCTCGTGATTCCTAAATTCATTCTTGAGTCAAGTTTCACGTTAGCTGGGCAGAAAAACTTTCCAAGTAGGTACAGAGACATGAGACCACATGTAGACCAAGGGAAGGAATATGAGACAAGGCAAGGGCCAAATCAAGAAAGAGCTTACGTACCAAGTAGTTTGAATTATATTTTCAAGATTAGGGGTAGCTGTTGTAGGGTTTTAAGCAGGGATATCAGATAGCATTGAGGAGACTGAATTGGAGTGGAGGCAGAGGGTGTTATTTGTGGTGGGGAAATAAAATGGAAGCCAGTTTCAGAAATCTTAAATGATAGCAGCCTAAATGTAGGTAATGCCAATGAGACTATGGAGATGGATACAGATACTGTACTATAATTATTTCAGAAGTGGAATTTCCCAGACTGGAGATGAAGAAGGAATTTAGTGTGATTCTCAGGGTTGGGCATTTTGTTTGGGCAGGTGAGTGGTACCATTCTTTACGGTAGGAAACGGGAGGAGGAACACTTTCTAGGGGGAAATACTGAATTAAAGTTTGGGTGTGTTGAAGGTGAGGTGTTTGTGGGACATCTAATTGGAGATGCTTAGGAGGAGTAGGATATACAGACTAGAGGTCAGGAGAGAGATTGCATGGGGCTGGAGATTTAGGAGTCATTTCTGTCCATGTGGTTGTTGCAGCCATAGGTTTCGAAGACATTACCGGGAAGAATAAATAGAAACAACATAACGTAGCACTTCTCACATTCTTTTAGCTTATTATGTAATTTAGTTCAGTGTCTTCCTATTTTAGTTTTTCATTTTGAAAATGATGTTTGGCTAGCACTGGGTTTCTCTGTCTCCTTCCCCACTCTACCTCCCACCCTCTGCACCCACCACATGTATAAAATCTATTATATAACATATATTTGATAATAGTGTAAGACAGTGGTTCTCAACCTTCCTAATGCTGCGACCCTTTAATACAGTTCCTCATGTTGTGGTGACCCCCAACCATAAAATTATTTTTGTTGCTACTTCATAACTAATTTTGCTACTGTTAAGAATCATAATATAAATATCTGATATGCTATATGTGTTTTCCGATGGTCGCGACCCACAGGTTGAGAAACGCTGGTCTAAGAAGTCCTAAATAGTTAAGTTATAAAAATAGTTAAGTTATAATAATGTGGGCCAATCTATGTGTTGAATTTAGAGGGCTTTTTAAAAGACTAAGACCTATTTTAAAAGATTATTTATTTAAAAAGGAAACATCTAATTTTCAAAGATAAAACAATCTAGTAGTTTTCTTGGATTGACAAGATTTGTTGAATCCCATAGCTGTGATCTGTCCAGGAATTGTTTGTGACTTTTTCCCTATGCCTCTGACCAAGGCAGAAACTATTTCTGAAAAGTAGGAGAAAGCCATCTGGGTAAATTAATAGAATCTGACATAATATATACGATAAATTTAAGTAATTTAGTATCCATTGCCCAATTCTATAGGAAAAACAGTAAGCTATTAAACATTGAACAGATGATTGAAATATATTATTTTTACTTTGTCAAGCTGCACTTTTTGGACTAGTGCATATTTAAAATAACAGTTAATAAAAACTAGGTTCTGCATTGTCATACATGTTTCTGTGACCCTCCCAATTTCTTTTTTCTTTTTATTGAATTTATTGGGGTGACACTGGTTAACAAAATTATACAGGTTGCAGGTGCACAATTCTACAACACACCATCTGTACACTGTATTGCGTGTTCCCCACTCAGGTCAAGTATCCTTCCATCACCACTTGACCCCCTGTACCCCCACTGACAGCTGCCAACCTTCTCTCTGTCTATGAATCTGTCTCTATGTTGCTTGTTTGTTCATTAGATTCTACATAAGGGTGAAATAATATGGTATTTGTCTTTCTCTGACTGGGTTATTTCACTTAGTATAATGCTCTCCAGGTTTATCCATGCTGTTGCAAAGGGTAAGATTTCCTTCTTTTTTTATGGCCAAGTAGTTGTGTAAACGTACCACAGCTTTTTTATCCATCCATCTACTGATGGACACTTGGGCTGCTTCCAAATCTTGGCTATTGTAAATAATGCTGCAATGAACATAGGGGTGCATATATTCTTTTGAATTAGTGTTTCGGGTTTCTTCGGATAAATTCCCAGAAATGAAATTGCTTTCTTTCACCTCCTTTTTGAAGGGAGAACCTAACAATAAAACTTTAGATTTTGCCATCTAGATAACCACCAGAGTTCAAGTGGAGATTTTTGTCAGCTTTGAAACTGAAATGAAGCAGCCTGTTTACCCTGCCCGGGCCAAGGGGTACTTACAAGGGTATGGAAAATGACTTTTAAGAAGTCAGCCCTGTTCAGGATACAAACTATTAATTTAATACTGAAAGCATAGGTCTGTATCCCATCTGAGCTATCCAACTTTTGATTAACTTAAAATATGCCTTTAAAGGGAAGATAATCCAAGGAGACTGTCAGATTTCTATAGAGTAAATTAGATGGGTACGTTATGACCCTTGGAAACTGAAGTCAGTAATAGAAGTGCTGACAGACTTGAACTAGAAGAGAATAGCAATAATAAAACAACATTTTATGATAATCTAATAATCTATAGTAAAATGAGGAAAGCCCTTTAAAGTTTTCTGTTTTGCTTTGAAAATGGTTTCCTTTTGTTTTTTTGAACTTCAAATGAATCAATAATAGGCATTAGCATAAACCTCATATCCATGTCAAAATAACACAAGGCGCATTGCTGTAGCACAGAATCATTTTAAATCAAAACTTAACTGATACCTGTTGAAAAAAAACACTGATTTTTTTTTTTCTGGCAAGCCTCTTTATACCCATTTTTACCTCAGTAAATCACTAAGAGATTATTGAATAAAGGTAATATGTATATTTAGGTTTTTCAAGGATTGTAACATAAATGAACAGTGGAATGTGTTTAGAATATATACTTTCCACATTGAGGACTTCATTTGCTTAATAACTTCCTTTATATTTGTTAATATTCTTTCTCATCCTATGCCAACATTTTACAGGTAAATTTTGTTTAGAAATCTCTTCCAAGATTTATCAGTGTTATAATTAAACACAAACACAGTTTTTATAAGATAATGAATACCTTTATATTGCATACAAGATCGCTAGATCACTGAGAGATAGAGGATAGTTTTCTTTGTTCTGATTTGACTTGTTTTTTTTCGTACAGCGCAATCCATAGCACTCTATTTCATTAACCAGACCCAATTCCAGACTTAATCAATGGAAAAGTAAAACTGGCACCTCTTGAATTAAAAGTTACAGCTAGATGCATATTGATCTTGTATTTGAACCTGTTCAATCACTTTCGATATATTACTAGCATGTCATTCTATGAAGAATATTTGGCAACCCAGTATTTAAAAAATATTTCTAACATTTTTGCCAAGTTACTGTTTAAAATCAAACTATGTCTAAATTTATCATCCTGCTACCAAAACTGACTCCCTTGCTGACTTTGTTTTGTCCATGCTATCATTGTCATTTTGCTTATCACAGATTTTAAAGTTCTGTTTCTTCTATGAATATGTACTTGACTGCTCCAAACCATGCTGACCTCTTCCTCTGATAAACTTAAAACACTTACCATTTATTTTTCGCTTTCATTTTTTGTTGTTATAGCATTATTGTGTAATCACAGTGTCCCCGTTTTTAGACTAAAGCCTTTTGAGACCCAAGACTGACAGTTTTCCTCTGTAGCATTAGGGTTATGAATGAGGGGGTCCCGGGCCTGTCGTCCCCATTCTGTGCTCCTAAGGAGTCAGTCATTTGGTTTCTTTTCAGTGTCCTCTTCATGTCCTACTTTTATTGGTCTAAACTTTATATTGCTCAACTTCTGGCTACTGTGATTCTGTTAGTATCTTGTGTTTATGGATGATTTTTGGAGATTCTTGGGATAATTTTATGGGAATACAGGGGAGATTTTTTTTTTAGCTTTTTTTCTACCTCAGGATTCATTTTTAAACTCTACCACAACAATTCTTACCTCTTTATAATTGCTTCTAATAATATTCATTTGTCAAAATATGTTTTGACAGTCTATATATCTTAGAAGCAATAGTTTGGATATATAAAAAAGGAGGATTAACCAGAATTTTACTTTTGGTACAGAATAAAAAGAAAGAAGAAAAACTATCAATTTCATAAAAATACATTTTCTTCCCATACTCTCTTACTTACTATGTTGCTTTTATAGCCTGATGGGAACAGAGCAGGCAGAAATGTAAATAATTATAATATCATATTATGTATGTCACTGCAAAGTAAAGCTTATTTTATTTAGCCACCTGGCATTTTGTATATACCTTCTTTTAAGCCATAATTCTGTTGAATTGTAGATGGGACTCTAGAGATTTAGTATAATCTCATTTTAAAACGGAGAAAATTGAGGTAAGTGCACAAGGTCACACATGTAGTTAATGAAGAAGTCAGGAATAGAGGCCACCTATCTCTTAAAGATTACTTTAGTAGGTGATAACATGTACATGTAAAAAAATAAAACAGTACAAAAAGGTGTACTATGAAAGGTAAGTCTTCATCCTACTCCATCTCCCAGTTCTCTCATTCTCTTCCCCAGGGTCAAGAACTTACCAGTTTCTTGTGCTTTCAATAGCTGTTTTATGTATATGTACCCATATAAATGTCATTCCCCGTCACGCAAATGCTGGCATATTGTACACACTTTTCTGTACCTCGTTTTTTATCTTGTTTTAACAATATGTCTGAAAATTGTAGAAACCAGGTATTTTTATTCCTTGGTCCATGAACTTTCCATTTTTTACTATATTGCCTATCATTTAGACATCCAGTTTTTGCTAGTGGAAATAAAGTGTTAAATTGTTCTTTGTTTCCAGCATATCAATTTGAATACCACATGTGCAATATAATGTGTTTCACATTTTTATCAGAAAGAGATGATGGTCATTGATTTATTCTATGATAAAGGTTGAAGTTAAATCATAAGTGAAATATATATAATAATTACTGCTAGTTACAAAAAATAGCTGATTGAAATATTTTCTATTCCATTAGATAAAGAAATGGCAGGTGAAGTTTTTAGGGAAGTAATTTACCTTTAGACTTGTGTAAAAACCTGTGTGGTATGTGCAAAAACAGTTTAATATCTCAGTGCCAGTGAAAAGCAATGATTTTATAAATATCAAACCACAGATGTTTACCTTCTAAATTTTAAAATCTTCACCTTCATATAAAAAAAATCACAAATAAATTTTTATTTGTTAATTGAAACAGTTTTTAACTATTTTTTAATGTTCTTGGTAAGATTAATAATCTGTATAAAAATATATCCTTAATTTTGATCATTTTGGATTTATTTTGGCCAACTTACCTATCAATGCAATTGCTTTATTTTTCAGAGTTATTGATACCTATTAGAACTCCTTGATTTTAGCACTCTTGCATCAAACTATATAACAAATGACAAATTCTTTTTTAAAAATTGTCCCATACCAAATGTCCATGATAGGATTCATAGAGATTAAGTATATTTGGGCTAAATAATTTAATTATTCAGTAATTAAGCATTCTCCCTAAAGATTTACTGAGTAGTTCTCTCTGAAAAATATTATCAATTGTAACTTCATTACTGATTAGAAAAAGTTAATCAGATTAAAAGTATTTTTTAATAATACTGTCACAGTAGTTAAAATTTAGTAGTAGAACAAGTAAGATTGTATCCTTGAGGTTCGTAGCATTAGTGCAGCTTTTGTGTTTGTTATCCTCAGCTCTTGACATGCGGTCCTATTGGTTCTTACTGTATTCTGACTTTGGAATTCTTGGTGTAAGATTGTGACCTAAAATCTTGTCAAGAATTGTGATAAGTCTTGCTAGGACCTAGCTATACTTATAGGTCTCTCTCCTATGGAGATATTATCAGAAAACAAACAATGACAAGCAAAACACTCCAAACAGGACAAAACAAAACAAAACACCCTAAGTAACTGCATATTGTGTATATTTGTGGACATGGGAAATGTCTTGATATATATATATATATTTAAATATATTTTATTGATTTTTTTTTTTTTTTCAGAGAGGAAGGGAGAAGGAGAGGATAGTGAGTTAGAAACAGCGATTCAGCTGCCTCCTGCACACTCCCTACTGGGGATGTGCCCGCAGCCAATGTACATGCCCTTGACCTGAATCGAACCTGGGACCCTTCAGTCTCAGGCCGACACTCTATCCGCTGAGCCAAATCGGTCAGGGCGGAAATGTCTTGATATTTATTCTTTAGTAAAAGTTTATATGTCCAAATTCTACTTGAACTTTTTGTTTAGGTGACTAATCCTTTTGATAAGTCAAATACTTATTTGTGCCATTAAAAAACATATTCAACTTCTCTGAACACTATGTTTTGTTCCTCCTTTTCCCACCATTTCCATTTCTAATTAAATGGTTCTATTGTGCATGTGTGTATGTGCACGTGAGTGGGTGTGCATATTTGAAGTCACATAACCATGTAGTTTGAAGATGGTGAGCAGGAAGACAGAGGGCAGGCTAGCCTCCCTGCCAGGCCATGGCCACTACTTTCTAAGGCTGGCCTGATTATTCACCTGGCAGGGTGATGGGTGCGAGAGGACTGTCACTCTAACTGGCCTCGTAGATACTGGTGTAAAATACCACAATGCTAGTTTTTAAAATTTGCAATGAGAAGTATTAGGCACACTTCTCATATTTATGGTTCAATGTATTTTCTTAGTGGACAGATCTACATGGAAAACTAAATTACCTTCATAAGGTTGCTTGATGAGCATTGAGTCAGCTCTCTGATCAATATCAGGAAGCTCTGGTAGTGTGATACGTTCATCTTTCCCATAGGAATATAGAGGGTGGGGCAATAGGAGGTTTACAATTGTTAGTATAGACGATAATATAGTAAATAATATAAGAAGAAACTCTGTTTTGTGTACTCACAACTATAAGCCTACTTTTGTCCCATCCTGTACTTGCCACTCAGACCAGATATTTTTCAATTTTTAGAGTTATCCTTTCTATTAGACCAGGGTGCAGGCACATGGCCAGTTTTTACTTTTTTGGTTTCATTTCTTACAGAGTTACTGTAGACTATCTCCTTTAGTACTTTTCCCCATTAGAGTTTATTAAAATTGCGCTAATGTATGTAAAACACTTAGCTTAATGCCTGGCATATCAGTAAATAAATGATAACTAATATTAATAAGTGTAATGTGTTGAATTCAGGTCATCTTGATACTTGTAATGTCAAAGACAGTCTTTTATGCCATTTCTATAGATGATTGATCTATCTCATCTTTTACATTTTTTATCCTTTAATTCTTTTTAACTCCTTAATGTCATTTACTCTTAATATTGAATCCATAAGCTAATTAGGACAGTCAGTTTTGGCTCTGCGTGATTTTGCTACTATTTTGTTTTTGACATTTTGATTTTTTTCAGAATTTTAGTTTCTTGTTTCAAAATACTCTATTCCCCATAGTTCCCCTATCTGTAATGTGAATTTAGTGAAAGAGATGACCTTCAAGTTACTGCTCCGCCCTAGGGGTAAAAATATACCTTTATATCTTATTTGAGTAAGTGATGTCAGTTGTAGGCCTTTCCGTCTACTCATGCTTACCTCCATTTCAGGCTCTGCTTGCATTCTTTCTCATAGAGTGTAAAGGTATTTAGAAAGTGGTGGCAGCAGCTGAAGCCTCAGCACAGGGGGATGGCCATGAACTGGGAGGCAGTGGTTGAGAAACACAGGGGTGGACGTTTGATGATGGCGAATTCAGCAGTCAACAATGACATTACAGATCTGACAAATACACAATTGACAAATCACAACTTTTTTGTGTGAGAATGAGAACAGAAAGGAATAATTGAGATGAGTCCGTGGATCACTCCAGCAACAATAAGCCTTGTCAGCCTTCCCCTCTCCATGATGTGGCGATTACTTATTCTTCGAAGAGCGGCAAAGGAGATTTGTGAAAACAGTGGGAAAATTGCCAGAGCTCCTTCTGGTCTTTGTAAAAATACAGATTCTAGTGCATTTTTGAAGCTGGTGGTCTCAGAACCACATTCTGAGAACAGTCCTAGCAAACATTGTGGACGTTCAGAAAATGGATACATCATTTCAGACTGCAGTATTCAGGGAAAGCTTATCAGAATGGCTTTGGTCTGGGTCTTGAGGGATGGGCATCATTTGACTAGATGAGAGGAGGGAAAAGACATTTTGTTGATGGGTGTAATGCCAAGAACAAAGGATCAGGTGGGAAATAATAGTGTATGTAGGGAGAGGGGAGAGTCAAGTAATTTGGTGCAAAGGTTCTTAAATACAGTCCATGAAAGAGAATTAAGGCAGTGCCTCTATCAAGTCATTTCACTCCAGAGTTGGAAAAAGTGGGCACTATGCCATTTTTGTTCAGCACATGACTGGATGAAACTAGTATTGATGCCTCTCAGTGCACCAAGCTTCATGTTTTCATGTGCTCTCATGTCATCAAAGAATTCCATTTTAGGATATTTTTTGGAAATGGGAAAGTGTCAACATCTTTAAAATTCTCTTGTTTTTCTCTCTTAATAGATATTCAAACGGGAGAAAAAATGATGGCACTTTGGGGGCAGATGTATACCTGGTGATGTTCATTAAGGACACATCATGGTGTTCCTGCTTTGATGAGGAAAGGATAGCCACTTGCCATTGTGTCTTTTTATTTTCCATATCAGCAGCTGTCACCACCTTTCCAAGAGGTATTACCAAGAAATAGGAACAGAATATGATGTTTTTCTCTCCCAGACAGAAATTTGCTGCCTTTCCAGAAGTGTTCATTGACCTTGAAGGCAGAGGAAAAAAATGTGACTTTAACTTGAGAGTCTTGGGGGAATGTAGTGTTCCAGTATAGAGGCTACCGTAACCTGACAGAGCATGCTATGGAATTCTGTGTTTGTTCTATGTACCTTTGAGTCAAGGATTTCAACGCTTGTTGCCATGGAAAAAAAATGTTGCACTTCATTATCAGAAATGATGTATGTGTTGCTATCTCAAAGACCATATCACAATTTCAACTCAGTGGGCCAAAATTCACTGGAATTTACTACTGAGCAGTTAGAAGTATTTTTAATTATTTTTTTCAGGAAGTCACCTTTTTTTTCATGAAAAATAATGTGAGGGAGGCATAATCCTTTGTAAATAATGTTTTTATTTATTTCTTATGTTCAGGAAGTCAGTTTCCAGTGCAGTAAAATAAAGTACATTGTGTATGCATTTCTGTGCTCGGGATGAATTTGAGCAAAGGAATGACAAGAATTAGCTCATCTGAAGAATATGGTGGAAAGGAAAGCTTTGGCAGGACTGGGGTGGGATGGTTTAGGGAGTCAGGTTAGCCCCTGTATCTGAGTTATTCTAATAACCTGAAGGTAATTTTCTAGATTGAGCTCATGTTTGTGTGTGTGTTTAAATGTCTGCGACAATAGGCACTCAAAATGTCAAATCGCTGTATGGATAGAAAGTTGGGTGATAGCCCCCCAAATAAATACTCTTCTGTTTCAAACCTGTTATGATAAATCATTTGGTGATAAGGTTTTAGGGGAGAAAATGCTTTAAAAAAAAGTTCATACAGCTTTCTTTTTGTTCAGGAGCAGTTGGTTAACACAAACTTTTGGCCTCTTAGGATTTTATCTTCATAAATTATATTTCTGATAATTTTTTTTTTTACTAAAGGTATGCCTTTAGACATGATAACTTTTATTCAGTACCTTCAGAAGGAAAGAAACTTGCAGGATGGTGTGGTTTAAGTCACATTCCAATCAACATCTGAGTTTAGATTTGTTCATCATTAAGTTAAATCAACCTGACAACTTGGAGGTCACTTTGGCTTGAAATATCACTGGAACTTGTGATGGATCTTCTGTCAATTCAATAACAGCCCTGGAACCCTGCCCCTCTGTCATATTAGTATAATTTTATTTTCATTCTGTGTATTTTCCTGGAATATGGGTTAGCTAAACAGATTCCCTGCCCCGAATTTTTAATCAGTTATGATTGGAAGACCAAGATGTTTAAATTCAGACTCTAGTTCATTGTAATATTTTAGTTTTGCTCCTACTAAGTTCTTTCAAGTTAAAGAGAAAAATTATTGAATACATTGTTAAAACATTGGTATTATCTAAATATTTGTTCTAAAATATGGTAATTTTTTTGTTTTTAGCAAACGTGTTCCCAGGTCTGTGGAGATAACAATCAAATTAAGTGTGTTAGAAACCCAGAAAGCATTCCCTCCCCTCTCCCCGAAGTAGAAATGTTTCATAAAGGTGAGGTAGAACTTCAAAAAAGATAGCTTTGATAAACTGTAATGGTTAAGGGATAAGTTGCTCTGTAATATTGTGATTACTTAGAACCTTTGAGGAGATAAACTAGTTCTGTAGGCCATTCATTAATCCTTAAAATCTTTTGATTTCCATCACTTTGCTACACAACATGAAATAATTATTTTAATAAGTTTGAATTGGGAGAAAGAATGAGTATATAAGAATAGAGAAAAATTCCTTTGAATTATCCTGTTTTTAAAATTTATTTGTTACTTTAATATTTTTTATTTTTCAGTTAGAGTTGAGGTACAGTATAAGCCTGTATTTTTATTATAAGAATAAAATATGCTTATTGTTTACAATTTGGGCAATAAAGGTTACCTGCGGCCTCATCACCGGAGATAAGCAGTTAACATCTTGGAATCTTTCTCTCCATTATTTTATACAGGTGTGGTGTGTTGTGTATGTATACACGTGGACACACAAGCATACACACACCACAATTGGGGATGAAACAGGTTTTTTTATTCCATGTAGTACACTTTCCCAGATGACTGGGTATCATTTTTCATCAGTATAGATTCTGCACTGAATACCCCGGGTGAAAATTTTGTATGCATTCATAATTATTATTGAAGGGAAAATCCTGAAGTTGGAATTTCTAGGGCAAAGGGCACTAACAAATGTGAGGGCGCGGATACACGTTCCTAACCGGCTGGGACACGCCGCCCGCGACTCGGTCCCCCGACGGCACAGGTGCACCCCGGGCCGGAGTGGCAGCCAGACCACCTGTTGGGCGCGAGTGGCGCGCGGAGCTGGGGTCGCGGCTCTGGTGGCGGGAGGCGCCGGGGTTGCCCGTTTCTAACCGGCGTGTCTTTGTCTCTCTCCCTGGGGACCGCTGCCGCCGGCCGAAGCCTCGGGAAGCCGTCGCCCCGCAGCGCCGCCCCGCGCCCCGCCGCCCCGGGAGCCGCTGCCCGTCGGCGGCCGTCACCACGCGCCAGGCCGCCGCCAGTTGCCGCGCGAAGCTCCGCGGGGGCGCCGCCCGGGAGCGCAGCTCGCCGCCCGCGGCTTCCGCAAGCCCGCGCCCCCGTGAGCGCCGCCGCCGGCCGCGGACGACGCCAGCCCCGAGCACAGCTCCGATACCTCAGGGGCCTCGCCGCGTCCGCCTCAGCTCCTCCTCCTTCCTCGGGAGTCGAGCGGCGCTCGAGACCACCCCGCCCGACGGCTCGGGCGCCCGGAGCGTGGCCCGCAGCCTCCGGGAGCACCTGTGCCTTAGGGCGGCGGGGAGGAGGCCTCGCCGCCGGTGCCGCTCGCGGAGCAGGACTTCCTCCTCCCGCCTGTCGCTCCGGCTCTGAGACCCTGCCCCCGGGCGCTGCCCTCCGCTCCTCCTCCACGTAATTTATCGACTCCTAGCAGTTCTTCTGTTAGTTCTTCAAGGCCAGTCCTTCCCCGAAGCCCGACGAATGGTTATTCTTGGGTGGCGGTTTTCCTGGCGTGCACACCCCCGGGGCCCGGCGATCGGCACAGTCTGCAGCTGCGGATGCATCGCTGCGGTTGGCCTTCAACCCCGCATCCAGCCCCCTGCTGGGAACCTCCTCTCCATGGCCATTTCCCGAACCTCCCGCTGCCCTCGGGGAGTGCACTGCGCGGGGGTGGCCGAGGCGTGCTGCCCGGCCCATCCCCGCCGAGGCTGAGCGCGGCCAGGTCTCCAGGACGGCCCTTCGCCCTCCGGTGAGACGCGGGGCCCCTCCAACAGCGACCTGGGCGGGGACGCAGCAGCCTGGCCGGACTTGCTTAGAACCGCTGCGCAGAGGCTAAAGCCCTTCCGGCCCGTCCCTGTCTCCGTTCATGCGTCGGACTTGCATTCTGGTGTGAAGGCCGCCCCCTCCCTGCTTCTAATTCCTTCCCTTTACCCTTCACTGATGTTACCTCAATAAAACTCTTGCAAGCTGAACCCTGCCTTGGTGTCTGTTTCTAGGAGGACCTGAGCTGACACCTTATCAGACATTCCACCCTGATCACCGTTGTCCGATCCTGCCGGATCCTTGGTCCACTGACAGCTAACTCACTGACTTCATTTTTTCCACTCCTTATGAGCCCCTTCCTGGATTTCCTCCCTTCCTTCCTAGCCTAGGTCCCATGGTCCATCACTGTAAGCACCCTCCTTGAACTACAATAGTTTCAGCAGTCTTGAACCTGAATTCCTTCCAAAGTACTTTTCTGTAAAATCCCAACCCTAACTGGGACAATCGAACATTTTCTTCAAGAAAAGCACACACTGCAGCCAGCCAGTATTGCTTTCAATCGGTTATCTCAAACCTCAGATAGGTGCCATTGTTCCTACTGTAGTGTCCATTTCCTCTAATACTACTATTTACACCTTTTCATCTCCTCAAAATTTTCTGACCCCCTCCTCCCAGTTTACTTCAATTTCCCTTGGAAAATAGAAGATACTACATACAAACTTCCTCATCTTTTCACCGCCAGACCCGGCCTCCAACCCATCTACCTCGGTAACCATCTTCTTTCTGTGGCTCCGGAGAAGGCTTCAAAGGCCAGCTCCTCCTCGTGAGCTCTGGATCCTACCCCCTCCTGCGGTTTCGAGAACTTATCCCCTTTCTCTCTTCTGCATCATCAATCTCTGTCTTGAATGAATCCTTATCAGAGTGCAGAGGTGCTCCAGTGACCCCCATCTTAACCAAACCTTCCCTTGTGCACATCTTCTCCATCAATGAGCCATTTTCTCAGCTGTCCTTCATAACCAAATTCCTTGATGGAATTATCCTTCTACCTATATTGTTTTTATTTTCTAATCTTCTATTCACTTTAAAATCCACAATGTGACTTACCCATCACCAGCACTGAAAGTGCCCATGTTAAGGTCACAGTCACTTCCATATTACCCTACCCCAAAAAGAGTATTTTCCTGTCCTCACCTTGATCACTCTCTGCCTCGTTAAATCTTCTCTCTTTATATCTAAGGCACTATTCTCTCCTGGTTTTCTTCTTGCTTCACTGATCGCTCCTCAGTGTTATGCTGCATCTCCTGACTAACTTTGAAAAGTTGAGGTTTCTCACGTCCATTTGGGCCCTTCTTTTCTTTCCATGTTCTTTCCCAGGGTGATCATATCAATCTCCAGAGATTTACGTGTATGTTTTAAATGTATGTTTCCCACCTCCACCTTTCCTATAAGTTCTAGACTCAAATGTCTAATTGCTTGCTCAATATCTTTCTTTGGATGATACAGATCTCTCAAACTTAACATGTCCAAAATCTAATTCCTCATTCTCACCCCAAACTTATTTCCTTCATTTCCCCCTATTATAATAAACTAGAGGCCCAGTGCACAAAATTTGTGCATGGGTAGGGTCCCTAGGCCTGGCCAGCGATCAGGGCTGATAGGGCCTTCTGGCTGCTGGCCTGGGCCTTCCTTCGTTTCCCGCCGCCCCCTGGTGGTCAGCTCATGTCATAGCAAGCGATCGAACTCCCGGTCTCCTGGTCGAACTCCCGAGGGGTCACTTTGCATATTAGCCTTTTATATATATAGATAGCACCACCATCCAACCAATTGCTGAAGCTAGAAACCTAGGCATCATCTTTGATTCTTTTCATGACCTCTCTCTTACATCAAATAGACCATCATAAGCTATCAGTTTTATCCTCAAAATATATCTTTAATCTGTCTGCTTCTTTCTATTTTCAATGCCATCAGTTAATCCTCATGAATATTTTTTTTTTAACTGACAGCCAGTCCTTCCTGGTCTCTCTGCTTCCACTCTTGACCCAAGACCCACTTCTTGATAGAATGGCAACAATGACCTTACTCATAAATTGAGTAAAATGTTCTCATTAGATAATATCTAAACTACTTCAGTGATCATAGAACCTGCACAATCTGGCCCTTACCTATATCTCGAACCCCATGTATGCTCCTCTGTTTATTGCCCATGATGCAGCCACACTGGTTCCTCCAACATGCCGAGATCTTTTCTGCACCTCAGGGGCTTAGTAAATGCTGTATCTCTGCTTAAGCTGCTCTCCTTGGCTATCCTCTTCCCCCATCACAACCTTGTCTTTTAGGTAGGTTAAATACAGCATCCTTTTGTTTGTTTGTTTGTTTGTTAATCTTCACATGAGAATATTTTCCCATTGATTTTTAGAGAGGGTGGAAGGAAGAGACATCAATTGGTTGCCTCCTGCAAGCACCCTGACCAGGGCTGGGGATCGAGCCTGCAACTGAGGTAGGTGCCCTTGACCAGAATCAAACCAGAGACCCTTCAATCCATGGGCTGACACTTTATCCATTGAGCATTGATTGAAAGTAGCTTCTCTCCTCCCCTTTGTTCAGTTCTTTACTCAAATACCTTATCTCAATTTGGAACTTTATTTATTTTATTTACTCTGTGTGTGTGTGTGTGTGTGTGTGTGTGTGTGGTTAGCAGTTTCCCATACTGGAATGAATGAGGAAAGAGACTGTGTCTGGATGTCTAGATTCTTTAGCAATGTTTTCCCAGCCCCTAAAACAAAACTGGGCACATATTAGGTGCATAATAAGTAACTGTTGAAGGAATGAATAAACACATTTGCTAATTTTTCTTTTGGGAGTTCACTTTTTATTGATTTGTGAGAGCTCTTTATATATTAAAATCACTAACCATTTGTTCTATATGCTGCGGACATTTTGCCCCTATCATATATGTACCAATTTAATTCATATTGTCTTTGATATACAGAAATATTACATTTTTAATTTAGATAAATTTATCTTTTCTTTCATGATTCTGCTTTTCGTGATATGTTTTAAAAAGTCTTCTCCATCTCAATGTTATATAAATATTTGTCTATTTTCTTAAAAAAATTTTAAATTTAAATCTTTAAATGAAATTTATTTTTCATATAGATGTGACTAAGGCTCTAAATATTTATTTAGTTGTTGCATCATCATTTATTGAAAACTCTCTTTCACTGTTTTGAAAATTCCATGTTTATCAAATATTAAATTCTTACATATGCTTGGAGTGTTTCTGGATTTTATTTGTTTGTTTTTTGATATCCTTCTCTATTCCTGAACCATGCTGTCATTTTATATTGTGATTTTATAATTTGCTTTATTGTGTGGTTACCTTTATATTGGGGTAAACATTATTCTTCTTTTTCAAAATATTTGTAGCTATATATGTACATTTATATTTCAAGATAAACATTAGTTATATTTTCATCAAGTTTCAAAAGAAATTCTACTGGCATTTTGTTTAGATTTGCTTTAATGTTATAGATTAATTGGGGGGTAGAATTACAATCTTTGTAATATTAATTTTTCCATTCAGGTAATTGTCACATGTCAAGGTTATTGAAGGCTTTTTATATATTCCTCAGTAATTTGTAGACCCTGCATATTTCTTATTAATATTATTAGGTATTTCATATCTTTGTTGGGATTATTTTCTCATTATGTTTTATACCTGGTCACTCCTTACAGGGTCAAGTGTTGATTTTTGTATTTGGCAACTTTTGTGAACTCTTTCATTAATCTTGCTAGTTGACTCTCCTTTAGGTAGACAATCATTTGAAGTGTAATTAATGATAATTTTCTCTCTTCCTTTACAATATTTATACCACATATATTAAATAAATGATGGTATTAATTTTCCTCTTCTTCTGACTTTTAAGAAATGCTATTAATATTTCATCAATTTCTAATGTTAGCTGTTGGAGTGAAATAGAGGTCTTTACCAGGTGAAGGAGGTGGTTTCCTGGTTCAAGTATGCTAAACATTTATTGAAAAATTTTGTTGAATTATATTAAACATATTCTTGGAAACTAGAAATTATTGCATTGTTTTATTCCCTGGACCTATTATTACAATAAATTATTTTAATAGATTTTTCAATATTGGATTATTTCTCCATGAGATGCATCCTATTTCATCATGGCGAGTTATTTTTTTCTCTCATTCAGTATAATAATATTGAATTCAGCTTTTTACATTTAATTTAATTTATTTTATTTTAAATTTGATTTAGGGTAATTAGATTTATATTCATGAATAAGATTTGACTATAGTTTACATTTTTATATTCTTCTTTTATCAGATTCCAAAAAATGTCCTATCCTCTAGATTGGTATAGAGAGTATAGAAATTGTCTATTATTTGAAGGTTTGGAGGAACTCACCCATAGTATTGTTTAGGGCCCAACCTATTTTTAAGGGCAGAAGATAAATTTCTGAAAACAGGTTAAATTGAAGGTAAATTTCTAGACAGGTTAATTACTAATGCTTTATAAATTTAAAAAATAATGTTTAAAGAAAATTATGCATTTTTACAGAATTTGAAAGTTTATTAGTAGATTTCTATATGTAATTAAAATATTTTGTAAATTTTTTTCATTTCTAATCTTTTTAGGTGCATTTTTTTTTAAATTTAGTCTTGCCAGTCTTTTAAAGGAGCCAACACAGCTATTTTAGAAATTACATTTTTTAAATATTTTCAACATCATTAATGTAACTTTTACTCTTTATTAATTTCTTCTTTATTATTTTCTTAAGTTTATTTTGTTGTTTTCTGAATGTTTCTTTGTAATTAATGACTTAGTTCATTTATTTTAATTTTTTATTTAGTAATAGGACACATAAATTTACCTCTCAACACAACTTTGCATCTCAAAAGTTTTGGTATGTAGTCTCTTAATTGTTGCTATTTAAAATAATGGATTATAATTACTGTTTTTATTTCATTTTTGATTGATTTTATTTAGGTAGTATTGGGAGGTTTTTGTTATTGTTAATCCTGATTTCTTTTTAATAAATTTATTAATATTTATGTTGCTATTTTAATAAAGAACTAATTATGTTTGGAAAAAGTGAAGTTATCTGTGAAGTGGTCTTATCTGAACTTATATGCAAGCAGTACCTAGAGTTCCTTGTTACAAGAGCCAATCAAATGTGCCAACTAGTGGTGATATACTAATTCCTGACAATTTTCTGGAATTATAATTTACTGGAATTGTGATTTCTATATAATGTCCTAGTTACTTAAGTAAAAGACAAGAAAGAGCTGTAAAAATGTTTATTGCCCCCAGCCAGGATGGCTCAGTGGTTGAGCATTGACCTATGAACTGGGGAGGTCATGGTTCGATTCATGGTCAGGGCATATACCTGGAGTGGTGGCTCAATCCCCAGTGTGGGGCGTGCAGGAGGCAGTCAACCGATGATTCTCTCTCATCATTGATGTTTCTCTCCCTCTCCCTTACTCTCTGAAATCAATAAAAATATTTTTAAAATGTTTTTTTGCATCAAAAACCCCCAGTGATATAGAATTAAATAATCATCTAATAATTAGAAAAACTCATTATCAAAGTTTATTGACTCAGGCCGGTGTGACTCAGTGGTTGAGTGTTGACCCATGAACCAAGAGATCGTAGTTCGATTCCCAGTCGGGACACATGCCCGGGTTGCAAGTTCCATCCCCAGTAGGGGTGGGCAGGAGGTAGCTGATTAATGATTTTCTTTGCTCATTGATGTTTCTATCCTCCTTTCCCTCTCCCTGAAATCAATAAAAATATATTTTTTAAAAAGTTGATCAACTCAGGAAGTATTTGAAAATTGTGAACATGGACTTAGAAAATTTTGGCATTAGGACACTTTTCTTTTAGACTTGACAAAGGTAGTTTTAAAAATATTTAATTTTATAATTACAAATGTAATTCATGCACATAAATAAAGTAAAAAATTACTTATTACTCTACCATCCAGAAAAACACACACTTAACATTTTGTTGTATTTCCTTCTAGAACTGTTTCGGTTCAATATTCTTTCTTTTTGATAAAATTGGGCTCATATTCTTTTGCACCATGGTTTTGTTTTGTTACAGACTATTTGCGAGTATTTCCCTATTATGTAAGGAAGTAGAGATGTTTGGGAATTGGTTTATTTCAGTATTAGAACATTAGCATTGGGCTGTTTGTGCTGTAGTTTCTATGCTGAGACTGCTTGCTTTTCAGGTCTGGTCCTTGAAGACTCCCCTGATAACCATCCATTTAACTCCTTTGTTCCTTAAACTGGTTATAAGTAGTTTTTGTCACTTGTACTCAATTCTGACTGATATAGTAACTTTGTTTTATTTGATAGTATTTTCAGAATTCTTGTGCCAAGAGACATACTATGCATGTGTGTGCAGGCACATACTGCACCCTTTCCCCCGGTACATGTTTGGGAAATATCACCTATTTTATTTGCCTATTTGGAGATTCATAGACCATACTCTTTTTTTCAAAGCATTTTATTTTTTTTAAATATATATTTTATATTTTTATTGATGTCAGAGAGGAAGGGAGAGGGGGAGAGAGAGAAACATCAATGATGAGAGAGAATCATTGATCGACTGCCTCCTGCATGCCCCCAACTGGGGATCGATCCTGCAATCCTTGACTGGAATTGAATCCAGGGCCCTTTAGTCTTCAGGCCAACACTCTATCCACTGAGCAAAACCGGCTAGGGCAACCATATCCTTATATTAAAGTCTCTGAGAAGTTCTCCATTAAAGAAAAAAGTTTGCCTTAAAATATGTGTTTAAAATATTTCATTATAGAAAACTTTTAATAGAGCCGGGTAATATATTTTTTTTAAATAGAACTTCAGGAAACATTGATTTGTTTATTAGCTTAGCAATATCCTACGGCCCTTTTGCTTGGCTTCCACGCCTCAGTATTATGTCATTGAATTGGTATTGATAGTATAACTTTGAATTGACTTAACATCTAGAATAAATTGGTGTTCTGGCGCCTCTTATCATTGCGTACTGAGAAGTTGGTCCCAGCATGGCCTGAGGATCTGATCTCAGGATTACTCTCAGGCCAGCGAGGAGAGGCCCCTCCTTTGGCCACTCTTGCTTTGCCAGGGTGAAGCGTCAGAGGAGCCACGGGACTGTGCCCACCTGGACCCTGCGTCCTGTTATGTAGTCTACATTCTGGGTGCCCGGGACCCAGAATTCTCAATCCAAACAGCTTTCTGGAGCCTCTTCAGGTCCATTTATTATGCCATCAGTTGAGCACTCCTAGGCCCTGAGGGTGGCCAAAGGATGGCCCGGGGTGTGGACAGTCTTCTTGCCCCTTTCCTGGCTTAGGGCTCCCACCCTTTCCTAGCTTGCCCAATCTGGGGTTGGAACATGAGGTAGGAGGAGGGTAAGGGATCCTGGAAAGTTCTTAATGGACTGATAGTGCCCAGAGTTGGTGAGGAAGTCACAGGCCTGGGAGGTGTTTACCGTTAATGCTGGCTGCTTGGGTGTTCCTGGAGGACCTTTCACCCAGAATTCCCTTCTGTGAGCCATGCCCTCTCCCCTAGCTCGGGGTTTCTTGAAAAACGATCGTGGTGAAGAACCAGGTTTGTTTGCGTGGGCATTAAGGAAAGAGAAAGAGAAAGGAAACAGTCATTTTTCAATGTTTTCCGATCTGCCATGGACCAATGGATAGTTTTGAAAATAGACAATAAAATGAATTTCTATTAAAATGAAATAAAAGAAGGCAAACAAAATATAAACACCTTATAAATGATCACATCCTACGGACATAAAATTACTCTGTCAAACTGCTATAAAATGTTCTAAAAGCTTACTTTTGATAGCTGTATATAGTTAACAAACAGCCCACGAAGCAGAGCCAGTCCTCACACTGAAGAGCACTGATCTAGCTCACTGCTGCCTCCTTCGGTGCCTGAAGAGGGCTCCATTTGGCCACCTCTGAGGCCTGTCTGCCCCTGGCACTGCCTGGGGCTCCCTTCTCTCTTACTCAGGTTGCCCACATCATTTGCTCCATTGAAAACACCAAGGCAGCCTTTGCTCTGACGTGGTTTGGAGCACTGATTGCCCAATGGGGCTGCGTCTTCTGGCTCACCTCCCAGCTGCTAGCCAGCAGCTACCCCTCAGGTGTATTTGGCAAAATAATGAGCCCTTGAATCTGACAGATGCCACACCCAATCCCTAGAACCTACGAACGTGTTACTTTACAAAAAGGACCGTATAAAAGGGATCTTAAAATGGGGAGGTGATCTCGGATTCTCCAGGCCCAATGTAATCAGAGAGGTCCTTACAAGTGGAAGAGGCAGGAGAGCCAGAGAAGATGTGATGGTAGAAGCAGAGGTCGGAGTGATGCACCAAAGAATGTGGGCAGCCTAGACGCTGGAAAAGAAAAGGACGTTGTTTCTCCTCGAGAGCCTCTAGAAGGAACACAGCCCTGCTGGTACCTAGAGTTTAGACGACTGAGCCTTCTCCCCTCCAGAACAGTAAGATAATCATTTGCAATGTTTTAAGCCACTAAGTTTGTGTTTTTGTTGCAGCAGCAACGGGAAACTAAGGCAAGTAAGAGTCAGACCCCAGCTCACTGTAGCCCCAAATTTGTAGGGACACATAATAACTGGGTGGTCTCTTTAAAGTCCCTCTACTTTGACTTGTCACAAGTCAGATTTCACTTTTATTTATTATTATTCCATCCTCACCCGAGGATACATTTTTATTGATGTTAGAGAGAGAGGAGAGGGAGAAAGAGAGAGAGAAAGAGAAACGTCAAACGGTTGTCTTCTGTACGCACCCTGACCAGGGATTCAACCCAAAACCTAGGTATGTGCCCTGACCAGGAATCGAACCCTCAACCTTTCGGTGTATGGGACTAAATTCCAACCAACTGAGCCACCTGGCTAGAGCTCAGTTTTATTTTTAAACAACATGGTGCTTAGATGCTTGATGTAACTCCCTTCTAAGCAGTTTCATTGCTTGTTTGGGGCCTGGGCAAGAAATGAAAGCCTTGATTTTAACTGGCAGTGCTTAATGACCAGTTTATCAATTTTGAGCTGAGTGGAAATTATTCCCCAAATTACAAACCTTAAATTTGCAATTTTACTTTTATGTCATTCTTTAACAGCGTTCATTGTTTCTAAGTAAAAGGGATATGCAATCAGCAATTTATTTGATTGCTTTGATAATTTTCTCTGACACTTTCTTTCATCCAAATACTATAAAGTGCTTTGTAGAAATTAGATTTCATGCAAATAATATAATTAATCCTCCTTTGTAGGCTTTTGTTTTAGCATTAGCAGAAATCTGAAAATGATATATGCAAACTCAAGTTTCCTAGGATAAAACAACACTTAAAAGCAGTTGGCTTTTGTTTTACTTACCTGACTTTCACTATTCTGTGGTATATGATTATTTATCGTTGTGCATAATAAATCAAACACAATGGCCTAATGCTAATTTTCTGGAAATACTTCAGCTGTTATATAGCTCTATTTAAGTCAATAGAAATTCTGTATTTAGTAAATGCAGGCTGAGTTTCAGAAAGAAAGAACAGTAAGGGCAAGAGAAAGTTCAGAGCCCTCAGAAATGTTTCTGTTCATACTTCAGAATGTAGACATTTGCTGACTACTTAAAATGTAAGACAGCACATTAAATTCAACAGAATGTCAGAAACTATTTCTCTTGATTAATCACCCAGGAAATATCTCTAAGTCAGTGGGTGATCATCCTCTGGAATATACTATTTCCAGTAGTTGCCCATATCAACACTATATCATCTACATAAAAATCAAAGGGATCGATTGAAGAACTAGAGATATGTAACTAGAGAAAATCCATTTTAAAAGGACTGATTTTCTGGCTGAAGCAGATGCTATAAAATAATCGAACTTCTAAAAATGTCATGCTTTCTTTAAATGTTTTTCTTTTCGTCCTCTGGGTTCTCATGTAAGTTGAAAAGATGATGATAAAGGCAGTAAGAGAAGAAATGGTTTGCTTTTGAGCGGTCACTACTCTGCTCCCCCCCCCCCCCAAATCAAAAAAGCTCAGTTCACCTAGTTTGAATAAGTTAATAGAAATGAATGAAGAGAATTGAATTGAAGGATAGCTGAAAAGAAAGTGTGGTTTAATAGGACAAGCAAAAGATTGAGACATGAATCTTGACATCTTATAGTTTGGGCCACAAACACTAATTTTGGCTTTTGGTGCAGACTTCTTGGTTATAAATAAAGTGGAATCTGTGGACCTCATTTAACTCCGTGTTCTTGGAAAACATGTTAATAAAAGTGAACACTCTTACAACATAGTGAGGCATAGAAACTTCAACTACATTACATATTATTTTTAAAGATGGAAACAAGGCTCATGTTGACAATTGGGAAAAGCAAAATGAAACCTTGAATTCATCAGTTAGGGTACTGTTCATACTTCTATTTTCAAGACTAATCTTTTATTTATTTTAGGCAATATTTTTCCTTTAATTACTTATAAACCTGGAGTAATTGGTAATAAATTTAAATATCTATAGCAGATTCAAATTTTTCATCTGTGTATTGCAGATATGCAAGTCATCAGTAGTTTTCCAGGCTGCCACCAGAAATCACATTTCAAGTAGTCCCTTAACAAATGCATTCTCAACAGAAGAATTAGGACTATTATTTCAAGCAGTGTACATTGGTATTACTCTTTCAGCGGCAATCTATAGGGTGTCCCCCCAAAATGTATACACACTTTTTTCTGATAGGTCAATTGATGTTTCATTCTTTTCAGATTTAATCCATTGGAATTAATAATTATTCAAAGTGAACATACATTTTTGGGAAACCCTGTATATTAAATTTGTTCCCATTTTAGCTGTAAAATAGGAAAAAGGGAATTTTAAAGATGATTTTCACTGATGGATAAAAATCCCTGAAATGATGGTTGACTGCACTCTTTTCAGAGAGTTTGTAGACTTGGCAGAGATAAGCCCTGCTACTTCCTCAAATCAGGGCTGTTCCTGACCATGTTCATCCATTTCTAGGTGAGGCTTTCATTAACACCCTGACATTGGTGGCCATGGCACTGCAGTGTCACTGGTGTTGCAGCACAAGCATGATCATTGCTTTTCAAACAGTCCTGTCACCAGTCATGTGATGTACATTGTTGGCTCTACACGTTGAGTTTACTTCAAACAAAAGACATTTCCCTTTGTAGCATTGTAAAGCCTGCATAGTATCAAGCCATGGAAATGGAAAGGTCTTTACAGTTGTCAAGAGATACCAGTTGAAGTTTAGAAGAAGGAGGAGGAGAAGGAATGGCCCCCATGCTTAGGGCACTTGTAATCCATGAAGGCGTACATGTCACCCAAATGCAGGAGGACAGTTTGTGGTTCCAGTGGAGGCCGACTTTCCAGTTTGCTTCTGCTCACAGACTCCCCAAGCTTGGGCAGCTGGCTTCTAAGCCAGGCTGCAGGAGAGGGCACAGGAGTGGGCGTGGCCTGTGAAGGCCAAGTAAAGTGCAGGTGCTGGAGAGGAATGCAGTGTGGAAAGGCCTGGTAGTCAGCTCTGCCTTCGTGTGCTGGGCAGATGTGGGCCTTGCCAGACCACCGCTGAGAGCAAAATTTTCGAGACTGAGGCAGCTCAGGATGTGGGGTGTCCCATCCCTCACAGGTACCAAGTGATTTTCTGGTTACGATACAGAAGACAATAAATTCCACACGAGGAAGTACATGGTCAACATATTATGGGCGATGCTTTTATTTTAATACTTAAAGGAAAACATAACTGCGGGCCTGTTGGAAGAGGTGTATTAGAAAGTGTATGCTGCTACACGAGAGAACTCTAACAAGAAATCTAGATTTTAAAAGAAAAGGTGGAAGTGTCCTAAAATCTCTCTCAACTAACCAACACAATCTCAATTCTCCACGGCGGTCTTTTTTTAAGCCAAGAAATTTACTGATTAAAAAATAGTCTTCAAAAACATTACTCTATGATTCAGCATTGAAAGTTACAATCTATAAAGAAAGGCATAGAAACAGAACAATATAGCATACGTTTTATATTAGTGAAGCAGATCGTCACTGTTGGAGGAATAATTGTAATTCTATACTTTCTTGTACAGCAAAATCAAGTGTGTTGTAAGGTACCCAACACAGGAAGTCCCCTTATGCAAATGAAGCTATGGTATGTTTCTTCCTGAGATGTGTGCAAAAGCACTCGGCATCGCAGGCCACGCCAAAATCCTAACTTGTCACATCCCTCAGAAGAGGTGATAGAATTTTAAAGCAATGAGAGAGGCTGGTGGGGTCCACCATGCCTAATGCAGGTCTGTGGGTAAGGTATCAAATGTGCGTTTATGAGGAACTTTTTGCCACCTTTGAGTAGAAACTCCTTAATTTCCAGTAACGTGATTTTGTTGAGGGAGAAAAGTTAAACTATGAGTGGAAGCAAAGTGGCAATAAGAATAAAACTTAGGCGTTCTTGGATGTGTCTTGAAATTATACTGTCAATGCAATGGAAAGGTCAAGATCAGGGGAGCAAAGGTTGTTGACACCTTTAAGTACAAAAATAATTCTTTTAATAAGTATAAAATAAGAATTGCAAATGATAAGAAAGCAGTGCTTTCTATTTCTTAGTAGTACATGAAAGAGTGGCGCCTTAGAGTTTGTGAAATTCGTTCATTTTTCTGGAACCCTGAGTCCAGCACAGCATCAGGCACCCTTGGGTGGAAGGGAACGGCCCACTAAAAAGTAATTGGCCGATTGGATGAATGAATGGCACAGTGACTCCTGGAACTGGGTGCACTTCTCGTGGGCACTCGGGTGGGCCATCTGTGGCTCTGTGGGTTAGGAGGCTTGGACTTTGCTCCAGTTATTCCACATACTATCCAAGGCCACTTTTCGATGAATGTGTGTTAATGTGTGCTTGATGGTGTTACACACGGTAGCATCTGTTTTCTTCCTCTAGGAATTGGAATATGTGATCTATTCCACAAAGGACAGGGGCTGGTCCATTGGCTTTGTAGAGTGGAAAGGACACCAGTCTGAAAGGGAGGAGGCCTGATTTCTCCCCCTGCTTTTTCTTCCACTAACTCTAGCCCTACAACCCTGGATGAATCACTTTGCACTCCAGATCTCAGCCCCGTAATCTCTAAAATGAGGGGTTGGATTAGAGATCATGTACGATTGCTTCACTAAAATTCTGAGTCCAGTTGTTTAGGTCTGGGTTCAAACCCTACTTTACCACGTATTCATCATGTGAACTCAGGCAAATTCTATTTTTTTGAAGCCTTAGTTTTATTATCTGCAAAATGGGAATAATAATAACAATAATTATTTACCTCTTAGAGATTTCCCTAAGGATTAGATTAAATAGAGCAAGTAAAGACTGCAAGGTCCCGACACCTAGTAAGCACTCCCATGCTAGCTGCCACCACTGTCACTACTATTGTTACTATTGTACTCTCCTTCTCCTTCCACTGGGGGAGACCGGAAAGCTACCATGAATACATTTAGCTGCAAAACTCCTCCACAGTCTTCATGCTTCTTGTTCTCTTTTGTAGAGAATGTTATCATTATAAACCTCAATAGTTTTTCTCTGATTTAGATTTGCTAGCTGTATTTGCAGTAAATTTAGGGGGAAGCTGCTCTTTTATATTTTTTGCCATACTAATTTTTCAGGAAGAATATCATATTAAAAATAAGGATTCATTTTAATTTCACATTCTCTTCACGATCTTCTAAAGGCAAAGATCTTCATATTCTTTCTTCTGTGAATCATAAGGACTAAACAGAAAAATCGATTCTTCCCAAGAAAGGAGAAAATGAACTATTATTAAGAAGTAACAAGGAGTCTGAGGATGGCGTGAACAGATCAATGGAACCATCGGAGATCTTTTCTTACTTTAGTTTCTTACTAAAAACTTGACAATCACCTCAGGCTGTTGATGATGAATGTCCATCTCCATCGAATCAGTCCACAGAAATGTAGGCAAGTCTCCATCAGCCTCAGCTCTCAGGGTCTCTTTTAGTTTTCACTCTTTAAAATATATATATATTCAGAGAGGAAGGGAGAGGGAGAGATAGAAACATCAATGATGAGAGAGAATCATTGATCGGCTGCCTCCTGCACACACTCTACTGGGGATTGAGCCTGCAACCCAGGATCCTTCAGTCCACAGGCCGATGCTCTATCCACGAGCCAAACCAGCTAGGGCAAGTTTTCAGTCTTAAAAAACAACAACTGAGAACATTAATCTAGTTAGAGAAATGCAATTAAAAATAAATCAGAACGTGTCCAGAGCTGTGTGAATATCAGCATTAGCTGCAACCCTTCTCTCAGTGCCGCATGAGATTGTCTCAGAATCTAGCAGCCTGGCATGAACTGCTTTCCAGCTACCCAATAGTCTATACTAATTAGACATATTTAACTAGGACTTTTAGAAGCCAGAGAGTACAATTTTATCCCAATGGATGAATTATATTTATAGCATAAATAATAACAAGTTTTCCAGAATGCTAGGGACCTAGAAACATGAGTAAAAATAAGATACTAGTAGTGTTTGATCAGAATCCCTGATATAGATAAACTTTGTCTTGAAGCAATTCAAGGAACTTGTGGGAAACATGGGCACAGGGGGCAGCAGACTGCCAGTGTGCACTCTTTATGACTTTGGTGCCCAAACCTCCCAGTGCAGGATTCCACTGGAGCCATAAGAGGCAGCTGTGCATCTAGTACCGGGACAGGCAGAAAGACAATTCTTTCTCTGAAGCTCACTTCCAAGTCTCAGGTCTCACCACCGAGGCCAAGGAACGCCACTTTAGAGCAGGCCAACCACTGGGTCCTACACGAGGCCTCATCAGGCTGGTGCGGAAGCTCCTTGGCTGGGAGGTAGGTTGTGTTTCAACTTGGGAGATATGGGGACTCCAAGTCCCCCCAGAACACTAGCTGTAGTTGGAAGAGAAGAAAGCATGGGGTTGGGGGTGGAGAGAGGGATGGTTCGCAAGAGCCCCGCAGCTGTAGCGAGGCTGCTGGATTCGGAGTGAGACAATCTCATGCGGCACTGAGAGAGGGGTTGCAGCTGATGCTGATATTAACACAGCTCTGGACACTTCTGAGTTTACAGCTGGAGGCGCTCAGTGGTGCAGCTGTGGGAACAGGCAGCAGAGAGCGTGAGGCAGGGGTCGATCCATCCCGACCACCTCTCTGCTTTCTAAAAAAATTCTAATGCCTTGGCCAGGAACTTGAAAGGGACCCCATTTTGAAAGGGACCCCAACAAGAGCCTCATGGAAAACACTGTAGAACTTCTCTGGCGATCAGTCTGAGGAGGCATTCTTTTGTCAGCCAGAGACCGCACTGACATTATAAGGCTAAAACAAGGCCACCTTAGTTCCATGACTACCATTGCTAGGGCGTCAGATTGGGAATATTAATTTGACACAGGTGTAATTTATATAGGTTTGCAAAAGGAACAAATAAAAAATTTTTTTCATTTATAAAAGATTCAGTATAGCGTATCTTTCAGAAACAAACTACCAAAGTGCAGTTTAAAATTTGAGTCAGTTTACACTCAACTTTTCAGTAATAAATGTATATCACATATGGCAAAAATTATCCCTAGGAGATACTTGTTTTGCAAGCAGGCTTTAGGCCTTGGTTAAAACAACAGCAACAAAAGCCCCCAAACCTACCAATAAATCAAAATGTACCACCAGTTATAAAATGAGAGGGTTTGTCTTAGCTCCACAAAGACCGGTGACAGCACTATTCCCCTATTATTTCTAAAAGTCAAGTCAATAATTTTTCATTTGTTCCCTGCCCTCTGCCTATTGTGCTAGGGCAGTGGTTCTCAACCTTGGCTGCACATTAGAATCACCTGGGAATCTTTTAAAAATCCTGATTCCGGAGGATGATATGGGGACTCCAAGTCCCCCCCAGAACACTAGCTGTAGTTGGAAGAAAAGAAAGCATGGGGTTGTGGGTGGAGATAAAACCCCAGAAATCAGGATTTTAAAAAGATTCCCAGGTGATTCTAATGTGCAGCCAAGGTTGAGAACCACTGTGCTAGGGAGTAGGGATAAAAGACAATTCCTAAAACTTTATAGAGTATTACAGACCAGCTTAAATATGAGACTAGTGTGGTTTGGAGATGAGCTCTGAACTCACCAGCTGACTGGCCTTATTTAACCTGTCTATGCCTCAGTTGTCCCATCTATAAATTGGGATTAATAATGGCAGTTGTCTCATAGAGTTGCAAGAATTAAATGAACTAATTTATATAGAGTCTACAGACTAGTTCCTGACATAAGAAATGCTCAATAAGTGTTAGCAAATACTATTACTATTAAAACAACCCCACAGAGCATTGTGATGTCAGTGCCAGATTATGTGAAAGGAGAAAGGTAATACAAAAGGCTCTGAATAGGCTCTGAATTTTGTTAAAGCCACTGCTTGGGTAGAGCAGGGAGTTAAACTACTAATTTGCAGGAAGAATCTACATTTTGAAGTGTTAAGATTAAATATCTATATACATAAAAGCCTAAGTGACCGAACAACCAGATGACCAAACAACCTGTTGACTGGTCACTATAACGTGCACTGACCACCAGGGGGCAGACACTCAATGCAGGAGCTGCCCCCTGGTGGTCACTGTGCTCCCACAGCCGGAGCGCCTCTCAGCTGAACAACGGGTGCCAGATGCAGGGATCACGGCTGGCCACCGCAGCCCGGAGACTGCAGCAGAGTGGCAGTGAGCCTACAGAGCAGCGGTGGCAGGTGCAGCAGCAGCAGGGCCAGGATGAGCAGGAGTGGCAGGCAGGAGCGGCAGGTGTCGTTGGACTGCGGGTTTCAGCCTGATCCCTGCAGGCTACGCTGAGGGACCCCACCGTGCATGAATTCGTGTACCAGGCCTCTAGTAAAACCATAAAATGAAACATTTCATATTTTGTTCCTTAAAGAACACACACTATGGACTCCATACTTTACCCAAATCACTCTCACCTTGGGAGAGGACATGCAGTCGAGGAGAACTTGGTCCTTGCATCACTAAGATCTCCAGGGTCAACCCACCAGTATGATTGTGATGAAGCAGTCTTCCCTCGAACACTGGCCACACCCTCACCATCACGCTGGACATACGTGGCTGGTAACTGGTTCTCTGTCACCTGCTGCAGATCTGGAACACAACTTGGTAACTAATCCCTTTTATTTCCACTTCCTAAACAACCACCTGTGACTAGGTTTTTCTAAAAAATATACTACTCGTTACTCTATGAGAACAGACTGAGTAAAAGAAATAGGAAACGTCCAACAGTTAAAAAGCAAAAGTCTGAAGTCTTTCAAGGTTAAATGTCCCTGATTATGGAATTTGATCTTCGAGCCTGCGGCTGAAAGAGAGGTGAGAAACGGGGAAGAGACACCTGAGAAATACATAATGAGCGTTTTGTTTGTGGTAAGCATGATATTCACATGCTTACAGAATTCAAGTAAGCCTACAGAGCAGCGGTTTTCAGAAAAAAAAATCAACAAGGCAAAGGTAATCTTGCCAGTTCAGGGTAATGCAATCAATAAAAAGAGACCTCTTCCTCCGCTCCTCCCCTTCTCCCTTGGGGGCTGTGATCCCCAAGGGGCAATGGTCCTGGCATCTGAGGATGGCATCTGGGTTGTCTTGCTCCTGTGTGGGCACGCACATTTTCATTGGCTTTTGCACGCAGTGTATGAGCTGCTGTGCAGGTGCTGCCCACATGAAGCGGACTTTGCCTCAGCAGGATCTGGTGCCTGCTGAGGTCTCCCTCTGGATATGCCAGTTGTGAAGCTAATTGGATGCTGCTCTCATGTCTGAAGCTGGCGAGTGGTTCTGGGGGTCTTGGGACAGACTCTAGTGCAGGGGTCCTCAAACTTTTTAAACAGGGGGCCAGTTCACTGTCCATCAGACTGTTGGAGGGCCGGACTATAGTTTAAAAAAAAACTATGAACAAATTCCTATGCACACTGCACATATCTTATTTTGAAGTAAAAAAACAAAACGGGAACAAATACCATATTTGTATTTGCATGTGGCCTGCGGGCCGTAGTTTGAGGACCCCTGCTCTAGTGCCAATGTCAAACACTACCTGTGACTTCTGGTAGGAAATCTGTTTGGAGCTACAAACTGATCCACAGTGTTGGGCCTGAGTGTGCTCTTGAAGGACCAAGCTGTACACCCAGGCCAGCTTTTACCAGCACCAGGCCCATGGGCAGGTTGGCAAAAGTCCTAAGGTGCCACGCCAGCACGGCCAAGGGTGACCCTGAGTGGGGGTGGTGAAGGATTTAGAAAAGACAGACAAGAGAATAAAGCTGGGTCTGAGGGGAACACTGCCCTCTCTGATGAAAAGACAGCACCACGGACTACAAGCCGTGTCTTTATTTTATAGCAGATTCCACAAGGCAAAGTAAGGGCGTGGTCAAGATGTTTACAACATTCACATGGGTTTCTATCCTACTCAACTACATGCACCTGAACTCTATCAAGCCCACATCACTCAGGCACATGGGGCCACGTGTTCCGACTATAGGTTCAAGCTCACAACTACAGCTGTTGGCTATAATTGTGCTGGGAGGGCCCTGCCCTCCAAGCTGGGACTTGCACGTGGCAATGAGAGAACTGTGCTCTCTCATTGGTCCGAGGCTTGAACCTGTCCGAACACTGTAGCCGCCCTTCACACTAAGGAACCCCAAGATCTGCCTCTGCCTGCCTGCTGCCTGCTGCCTGCTAGACTCCGTCACTGAAGGAGCCCCTGGTGGTACTCAAGTTGTATGAGGTAGGTTCTCAGTGAGTCAACAGGTAGGAGCGAATGGTATTCACCAGGTTGATTCAGGTTTTAAAATCTTTGCCAGTGCTGGGTCTGAGGCCACTCAACAAATGTCCCAGGGTATTCCAGGACTAGCTGCCACCTGCCTGGTTCCCGCACACCTTTGTGGTGGGGCGGATTCTCAGGGGTTGTCAGGGTGAGGCCGCAGGGTTAATCAGGTGCCCAAACTGACCAAGATTTGGCCTTGTGAAGGGTGGGTTCTGCACTGTTTGTGTGCAAACAGAACTCGGTTTGTCTAAGATTCTGCCAGGAGCCTGAGCTCAACAGTGTGGGTTCACCAGGAGCCAGGAGTACTGGGCTAGTTTGCCGTGGTCGGCAAACTGCGGCTCGCGAGCCACATGCGGCTCTTTGGCCCCTTGAGTGTGGCTCTTCCTAAGCCTTAGGAGTACCCTAATTAAGTTAATAACAATGTACCTACCTATATATTTTAAGTTTAAAAAATTTGGCTCTCAAAAGAAATTTCAATCATTGTACTGTTGATATTTGGCTCTGTTGACTAATGAGTTTGCCGACCACTGGTCTATGCTCAACCACCGAGCCACACCAGCTGGGCCATTTTTGATTTTTTGAGGAAACTCCATACTGTTTTTGACAGAGGCTGCACCAGTCTGCATCCCACCAGGAGTGTACTAGGGTTCCCTTTCTACACATCCTCGCCAACACTTGTCGTTTGTTGATTTGTTGATGATAGCCATTCTGACAGGTGTGAGGTGATACCTCATTGCCATTTTAATTTGAATCTTTCAGATGATTAGTGACTTTGAGCATTTTTTCATAGTCTCTTGGATTTCTGTATGTCCACTTTAGAGAAATGTCTATTTAGGTCCTTTGCTCATTTTTGTAATTGGATTGATTGGTTGTCTTTTGTTGAGTTGTATGAGTACTTTATATATTTTGGATATTAACCCCATCGGATGTATCATTGGCAAATATGTTCTCCCCTGTAGTGGGCTCTCTTTTCATTTTGCTGATGGATTCTTTTGCTGTGCAGAAGCTTTTTATTTTTATGGAGTCCCATTTGTTTATTTTCTCCTTTGTTTCCTCTGCCCTAGAAGATGTATCGGTAAAAATATTGCTAATGAGAGATGTCTGAGATTTTGCTGCCTATGGTTTCTTCTAAGATTTTTATGGTTTCATGACTTATATTTAAATAAAAAAGGTAAGAATTATTATAGCATTATATGGCTATTCATACTTTGTAAAGACTTGCTTTAATTTTCCAAGTACCTTGTAGACCCTAATGGATATAAGTATATGGTAGAGGCATTCTGTGATGAGCTTGAGACTTTTGGCATTTAAAAGGTGTCAGAGATTTTTTAAGGTGAAAGGAAGCAAAGAGATATGCTAAAAGGAGGGAAAGAAGAAAATACATTTCAAAGAGGAAAATCTAACATCTATTCAGGGTCAAAAATCATATTTGGTTTTATCAGGACTGAAAGTAGAGAATGCAGTCTCAATTTTTTTTCTATATATTTTATTGATTTTTCACAGAGAGGAAGGGAGAGGGATAGAGAGTTAGAAACATCGATGAGATGAGAAACACCGATCAGCTGCCTCCCGCACACTCCCCACTGGGGATGTGCCCGCAACCAAGGCACATGCCCTTAACCGGAATCGAACCTGGGACCCTTGAGTCCACAGGCCGATGCTCCATCCACTGAGCCAAACTGGCTAGGGCAAGTCTCAATTTTTGATTAAACTATGTAGTAAAGGCAGTGGGATGGCCTGGTTGGGGTTGAATTGGGGCTCTGAAATTAGACAGACCTGAGTTTAGTTCTAGCTCCACATTCGTGAGCTGTGTGACCTTAGAAAAGTTCCCAAACTTTCACGAGGCTTAAGTAAAATGACAATGTTTGTAGTACCAAATTGGATAATACTCTTAAGTCAGTGGTTCTCAACCTTGGCTACACATTAGAATCACCTGGGAATCTTTTTTAAGATCCTGATTTCTGGGCCTCATCCTCCAGAAATTCTGTTTCTTTGTTATGGGGTGGGGCAACAACATTAGTAACAAAGAGAATTTCCAGAGGATGAGGCCCAGAAATCAGGATTTTAAAGATTCCCAGGTGATTCTAATGTGCAGCCAAGGTTGAGAACCACTGTCTTAAGTAGAGTAGGCCATAATACTCCCCCCTCCCCACACACACCCTGTATGCATGAGCTATTACCATGATCTGAGACCAAACAACTGGGCAGTCATTTAATTACACATTTAATATCAGTCTGAGGCTCTTATAATGGAAGTGATGCCAATGAAAATGATCAATAGTTTTGTGGTTTCACAGAAACATGGACCAGGCTCCATTTACATACATAAATGAATCTGAGATTTTAAAAGCTGCCTGCCTGGGGCCTTCTAGGATCCTGCCTCTCATATATCAAAATTAATTCAGTTGTAACCACTGAGCTGAATCTGTGGGTTCATTAGTGTCTGAAAAGCTGACATTTAAAACACGTGTATGGAGAGGATCACAAGGTGGAAGGACCCGGATTGCGGTCGAGTACAGCTGTCGAGGAAAAGGTATTACCTTTTCTCACACAAAGTTTGATCACTTGAAGTTCAAATGAACGTGGGTTGATTTAAAATGCCTGGTGGTGTCCTTTAGCCGTTGCTTAAAAGGGCTTTGAAGACTTGACTTGAAACTGTAACGTTAGAGCCTGTGGAGCCAAACAGATGCTTTTGGGGACTCAGTGTGAGTAATATCCCCTGCAGCCTGGGTCATAACTCATCAAATATTGCTCTAGTGGCCTGGAAGAGGCAATTTATCTCTGCGAACGCACGGAGGATGTACTTAATGCCAGAGGATCTGGTTCAGTGACCAAAAACATATTTAGAGCTTAAGAGGAAAATCCCAATGGGAAAGCTTTGATTTAAATACATTTCTAGAGGCCTCTCTTCAGATCGGCGAACCACCAGCTCCCAAGGTGTGGATGCCATTTATACTCAGAACAAAGTTCTTGCGGGAACACACTGATCACTGATTTTAATTTTTCTGTGAAGCCATTAACATCATTGCTCTGATAGTAGCAGTAGCAGCTGGTTCCTGTTGGTATGAGTTGTTTTTGTGCAGGTGCTTAGAGCACACCTGTTTTAGTGTATTTTTGCATTTTTCCATGAGTTGCCTCAACTAATTAGTTTAGTAGGATATTGCCTTGGCTAAAGTTTAACGGCTCTCACGATTACCAGAAATATTTAAAGCATGGGAGAGGCGTGGCCAGCCTAGGCATCTTGTTATTGTTCTCCCCACAAAATGCTCAGACTAGTAGTTCAATTGAGAGAAATGCTAACTTAAAAAATTTTTTTTTTAAATTCTCACCCGAGGATATATTTTTTTACTGATTTAAAAATATATATTTGTATTGGTTTCAGAGAGGAAGGGAGAGAGATAGAAACATCAATGATGAAGGAGAATCATTGATTGGCTTCCTCTTGCATGCCCCCCACTGGGCATTGAGCCCACAACCTTGGCATGTGCTCTGACTAGGAATCGAACCTGCAATCTTTTGGTGTATGCTCCAGCCAACTGAGCCACCCAGCTAACTTTTTAACTCACAATTTTCCCACTATATATACCCGATAACAGGACTCGGGGTTACTACCTTAGGGGAAAGACAAAGTGGAAGACTAATACTTGACTTTGAACTTCCAACACAGAAGATGTTCTGCTGGAGCACAGCGGAGCAGGCCAGCACAGAGCAGAGCAGAGGAGAGCTGTTTACTCAGAGAGGGGCCTGGCTCCAGGGCTGCTTCCCTCGAGCTATTCTGCACTGAATAGTTTGCTTCTTCACTGCACCCCACATTGGGGATTCATGTTGGCGTTGAATTGGCACCGATGACAGTGGTGGACAGTGGTTGACAGTGGTGGACAGTGGTTGACAGTGGTGGACAGTGGTTAACAGTGGTATGGTTCTAGGAGCAGGCTATCCCGTCCCAGCCCCCAGGAAGCACCAGCAACAGTAACACTATCCAACACGTCTAGGACTTTCTACTGCCAAGCATCATTCTGAGCGCATTACATATTTTAATTCACATATCCTGCCAACAGCCTTATGGGATCCCATTTTGCAGATGAGAAACCTGAAGCACAGAGGGGCAGGTGACGGGCCCAAAGTCACACAGTAAGTGGCAGAGCCAGTGTTTGCACACAGACAGTTTGGCTCTAGAGCAGTGATGGTGAACCTATGACACGCGTGTCAGAGGTGACACGCGAACTCACTTTTTTGGTTGATTTTTCTTTGTTAAATGGCATTTAAATATATAAAATAAATTATCAAAAATATAAGTCTTTGTTTTACTATGGTTGCAAATATCAAAAAATGTCTATATGTGACCCGGCACCAGAGTTAAGTTAGGGTTTTTCAAAATGCTGACACGCCGAGCTCAAAAGGTTCGCCATCACTGGTCTAGCATCCTCCTGGGTTGGCAGTGCCCAGACCCCGGTGAGGATGACAGGAAGCTCTGCTTGCTTTGGAGGGTTCCGAGAGCAGGGAAGATCTGTGCCTTGCTTCCTGGGGGAAGCCTGAGTGTGCCGCAAACCTCCCGGACACATTGGAGCAACAAAGCAGGGATGGCAGCTGGCCGGTCTAAGCAAGAAGGATCTGACCGTTTTGAGTCTCCTGCAGCCCAGACAAGAGCCCACAAGGTTTTTCCTTGTCCCCGAGAGGGTTGTGGACATGACTGAGAGAGGCTGTGATGAGGATTCACGGTGAGCAGGAGCAGCATGGAAAAGCCAGCGGCCATAGTGGACGCACACACAAGAGCAGGTGAAACCCTGTGGACATAGAGACCAATGTCCAACGAGCAGCTGGTGGAGGTGCCCTCATCAGATGCCTCCCTAGTGCTACGACACCGCCTCCCCCACCTTATCCCACTGCCCCCCACAGCACTTTGCTGCCATCTCAAGACAATACAAGGGGAAGGGTGAGCCCTAATTTATCTGATTTTATCCATGAAATGACTGAAGAATCTCTAGTTTGAATTAAATTAGGAAGATTAACTTTCCTGCTACACAGAAGATTGAGAGCTTGAGATAGAAGTTAAGTTCATTTACAGGAAAGGTAAAGGTTATACTTTTGTACCCCTGACTATTGGTTTGTAAAAACTGTATTTAGTATGTAATTCTGTTGCAATTATATAAATTCAACACAAGGAGCTGCCTTAGGAGCTTTCTGTCATGTTTTCATATAGAAAGAGCTCAGTCTTGGGCCTGGTTTGATGAGATGGGCTCTCAGTCCCTCACTTCACATTTCTAGTGTGGACACAACCCCTGGAAAAGCAATTTCCACTCAATTGCATTTGCTTTTCCGTGGGTCGGAAGCAGTTAAGGGAAATGAAGGACGTTTCAGTGCCAATGTTATGCGGGTTACTGACACCAAGTTGTTTCTGGAGCAGGAATACTGTGGTTCATGATGTGGTAGTAAAAATACTTGACACCCCGCCTGTGGATGAGGCTAATGTGTCAGTTTATAGATCTCATATTCCCTAGAGAGCCTGGTAAGTGTGTGACTTGTTCCCAAGTGCTCTATTTTGCTTGTGGATCCCTGAGAGAGCTGGAAAATCAAACGAATGAACACACACACATGCAAAGAAGTACCTGGTTAATTATGTGTCACAGAAACAAGACATGCTCCATTTCTTTTTTGTTTCTTTCATAAGTAGGTTTCTTTCTTCTTCTTTTTTTTTTGGTTGAATTTTTGTCAGAGAAACAATTTTGTGACTGGAGGTGAACAAAATACTTCAATAAGAACTTATTGGCTTTGAGCTCGGCCAGTGTAGCTCAGTGGTTGAGCATTGACCTATGAACCAGGAGGTAACGGTTTGATTCCTGGTCAGGGCACATGCCTGGGTTATGGGCTGGGTCCCAGTAGGGGGCATGTAGGAGGCAACCGATCAATGGCTCTCTCTCATCATTGATGTTTCTATTTCTCTCTCCCTCTCTCCTCCTCTCTAAAATCAAATATATATATATATTTGACACCCCGTCTGTGGATGAGGCTAATGTGTCAGTTTATAGATCTCACTATATATATATAATTTAAAAAAAATAAACTTAGAAGAAGAGTAAATGGCCAAAGGGGTTTTGGAATGAGTTCCTAAGCATAGAATAACCAGATTCTTATTGTTGCTGCAATAATGTAATATTTACTGAGAATCACCAATACAAATTCTGTTATACATTTAACACAAATAATGATGTCTTTGTCTTCTTGCTGGTAAGTAAGCACGTTTGAGGTCTTTTCTGTCCAAATGCTCTTCACTAAACTTATATGCATGGTCCTTTGCTAAATCCACCTGCTACCTGGGAGCAAGGCTAGGCTCCAAGTTTCTCTGTGACTCTATGCTTCCATTGCTTTCTCATTGCTAAAATGGAGATATCTACAGCACACGCATGTTGCAGAGGTGTTAGGGCAATTTGTGAGTTATTACCCGAAAAGGATCTTGAAAGATCGTAGGAGAAAAGAATCATAAAATATAGACCATCATTGCTTTCACACTGCCAACTAGGAGAGCTTTCACCACCAAACAGGAATAGCCACTTAGCATAGGAAGTAGAGAGTCATAGATCTCTGAACATACCTCACAGCTTTCACTGTCTCTTCACCCTAAAGCATGGAGCTGCAGGACTCAGGAGGGGCAGGCCCTCGGCCTGTGACATAATCTCCGTGTTCTAGTTCTCTGGTCTGTCAATTTAGAAAATGGAATTCACAGAATTGCCTTATGGAGTAAGTAACCAGGACAATTGTGAAGCCCTTTGCAAATAAAATAGTATTACATGTAAGTGAAGAATAGCATTCAAGCACATGCATTCTGAATGCAGAGAGATGGGTATTTGTCTGTTCAATCCTTTATTCGCAGGAAATGAGTATGTTGGCTGAACTAAAGCTGTCTGCGGCTTTTAAGATGACAGCTGTGAGATACTTGAAAGCATATGCTCCTCCACATTTTGTCTGCGTGACACTGCTGCCAGATTGAAGATTTATACTGGGCTTCAAAGACTTCCCATGGTATTGCATGTTTGGAAGCCTTTTTCATGAAGGACACAATTATTAACAGTTTATTTTGCCAAGGACACAATTATTAACAGTTTATTTTGCCAAGCCACCTCTAGGATATGCCTGCCATGGAAAATTCTACCAAAAGAACAGTAGTGACTAGAGGTTCCTTGAACATGTAAGGACTCCTTCAGTCTATAGCAGTGTCCACTGTCATACCAGCTCAGCAACAGGCCCCAGCCAGTAGCACAAATCTGAACATTGTTAGTTTGGTAGACCATGGCTCCTTTTACCCTTTATTGTGTTATAAAAACAATATTCTTACTCTAGCCAGTTTGGCTCAGTGGATAGAGTGTTGGCCTGCAGCCCAAAGGGTCCCAGGTTTGATTCCGGTCAAGGGCACGTACTTTGGTTGTAGGCTCCTCCCTGGCCCAGGCCCTGGTCGGGGCAACCAATCAATGTGTTTCTCTCACATCGATGTTTCTCTCAGTCTTTCCCTCTCTCTCCTACCCTCCCTAAACAAAACAAAACAAACAAACAAAACCCCCCCAATATTCTCTCCATTGTTTTTCTGAAGAGTTGGGATCACACACTGACTGCATTCTGGAGAGCTAGTCAATGCTTAATGTTATGGTTGCCTAGTAAACTCTAAAGAGCACCTACCATGATAAAGAGCGGGCACAAACAGGCATTTCTTTCCTTTTGCACTTTCCAAATTCTCCTCAAGTAAAGCCTTATGTCATTGATGAAGATATTTTTATTCCTTAACTGAATTAGGAGTTAATTCAGTTAGGGAATAAACACATCATCAGACTTCCAGAAGAGTTATTGTTGTTATTTTGGTTAGCAGTAGGTGGAGATTCCCTGGTGGCAGATTCTGGGGGATCAAAGGCCTTCCTGGAAGGCCCAGGCTATTCCTGCCGGGGTTGTCCTTGTTGGAGAGCTACAACCCTGAGCCCAGGAGAAAAATTACTAAGCATAGTCATGGCAACATTAAGCCAGCAGGGAATAAAGGGAACGAAGTGGTGAATGAGGAAACAGAGGGGCAGGTAAACTGGGGTGCCAGAACTGGCATCAAGGTGTGGTCAGATGGGAGGATGGGAGAAGGCCCGGGGGACTGGGTGCTGAGATTGGGAGGAGGTATGGACGCAGAGTAGGAGTGGTCCCATTAAAGAAATAGATACCAAATACATTAGAAACATGGCCAGTGGTGGGAGAGGGAGATGGAAACAGGAATAGGGGATAGGGATTAAAGTCAGAAGTAAAATAAAGGATAGACCTTTCCTGGAGTCAAAGAAAACAACGTGCCATGGACTATGGAGTATGATGGGCTCAGGCCTCTGCTCTGAGGTTCAACAAAGAAGAGCAATAAAACAACCCTGAGAATGTGAGGGCCTGGTCCCTGCATCCTTTGTATATGCAGCTCCGAGTGTTCCCCACCAATGGGGACTTAGCATTCTAGATTCCCCTGGTACACGCAAGGAGGAAGCAAGCTGTCTGGGATGGGGTCTTATGTGCCACTTCTAAGATAAGATGGCCTCAAAATAGTTATTTTCTTTTGTTCCATTAAATATTCTACACTTGATACTCAACAAAACGGCAAGACTTGTTCTACTAAATGCAACTCTATAACTGAACCAAATGGGTAAGATTTGGACAAAAAAGTGTAAGTTTTAAAGTAAATGATTAATTAGAGCAATATTTCTATTATTTTTGAACTTTGAAATGTTGTTCCCCCCCTTTTAAATCCTCAACCAAGGATATGGTTTTTCAAAAATTGATTTTTAGAGAGAGAGAGAGAATGAGTGTGAGAAGGAAAGCGAGAGAAACATTGATGTGAGAGAGATACATTGACCAGTTGCTTCCTGTACTCAGCCCAATTGGGGATGGAACATGCAACCTAGGTATGTGCCTTGACGGGGAATCAAATCCACAACCTTTTGGTGTATGGGATGACACTTCAACCAACTGAGCCCACCTGGCCAGAGCTTAAATGGTACCCATTTTGAAGCTGCCTCAGACACGGGAATGAAGGTGCGAACATTAATAAGTATATAAAACCAGAACGAGCAACTCTGTTAAGGGGGTTTCAAATGGCAGCCAAAGGCCCATTAAATAACATTAATAGGAGTGAGCACAGAGATAACGCCTGAATTGGAGCGGAAGCATGGGATTCCATCCTGCCATCTCATTTGAGGGTCAGAATCCTTTTCCTTAATATTTTGTGTCTTCCAAGATTCTTGAAGGACAGCTGTATCCATCCTTCCACACCACCCCCACTTTTTTCTTTCACCATTTTCTGTTGTCACTGAGAATAGTTTTCCCTAGAACAGTTTGGGTCACGGACAGAGGTGAATAGGAATCACCTAATTTGACTTTCTCCCCCCCCCCATTTCTTTCCATTTCAAACAATTTTTGAGAAGAAAAAAGAAAACAATGAAAATCATCGAAGTGGCACCTGTACAATTTTATTTTCTTTTACTTGAGTGCTGGCCTTTCCATTTTCAGTTTTTATTCCATGAGCAATAGATATTTTAATACCAAGTGATATTTCCTCCCACTCTCTGTCTACAACTGGGAAAAAGGCACCTTTTTGCAAGTAGTTTGATATCCAAGATTTTTATGAAAAGATATTGTATCTAACACAGCCACAAATTTAGGGTATATATCCATGCTAGACGCAGCAATGTTTATGCTTTACTGTCATAAGAAATCAAACATTTAATTATAGAAACAGTGATTCATAATTTCAGTCCTAGGCAGATGGGATGAGATGTTTCAAGCTTGAGAAGACCACCAGAGCAGCCAATGAGGCTCAGGGTGAGTCTGGACCTAACGCTTGTCTTTCTGAAGGCAGGCTGCCTGGCAGGTTCAGATTGGCTGCTACAGAGCCCGCCTTGGTGCCAGAGTGGGATGAGATAAGTTATTTGTGCTTAATTTCTATCATCTGTCTTATTAGACAGAAAACTTAACAAACTTGTCCCCCCGTTCTGAATTTCTGATGAAGAGCCAAAGACATAGTTGAATTGGCTTTTTTTTTTTAAAGTCACGGTGAGAGGGGTTTGTGGAGCCACAGTGTGTCTCCAGTGGGAGCAGAAGGCTTCCTCCCCCCCTTCCATGAGAGGAAGGGAGCTGTGAGTGGGTCAGGGCTAAGACGCAGATATTGATTAGTGAGAGGAGTATGTTCTCAATGTAACCAAGATGTCCCAGGCGCGTTTGTCATGAGGGTCCGTCTATGATAGCTGAAGCCGCTCACCTGCCTGAACACGTGGCCACTCAAGGTTAGTTGTGTTATTTCTGGGCGTTGCCCTTACCAGGGCTTTAGCCGTACGTTCCGACTAGCCTGGTAGTCACCTCGCCTTCCATTTGGATCTTCGCTATTAGTTCCCTAGTAGGAACTCCCCTCTGTTTCTCCTGCTTCTGGGGCTCAGGTGTTCTGATTTCCTAAAGCGGCTGGGATAATGGCCCCCATTACTCTGCGCTTTGTCTCCTGGGCCATGGAAGCAGCTCTGTTGGTCTGGGGCTGCACCAAACCTCTGTTGAACTCTCCCATCAGTTTCTGGCTTTATCTCCCTCTGAGCATGGAGGGGAGGAGTGAGAGGCAGAGACAGAATAACTACCTGACCCTTTGCTGCTTTCTCTTCTCTTTTTAAAAAATATATTTTTTATTGATTTCAGAGAGAGAGAGAAACATCAATGATGAGAGGGAATCATTGATCAGCTGCCTCCTGCATGGCCCACACTGGGGACTGAGCCCAAGACCCGGGCATGTGCCCTGACCGGGACTCGAACTGTGACCTCCCGGCTCAACCACCGAGCCCCGCTGTCTGGGCCTTTCTCTTCTCTTTTCAATTTTTCTCCCCTTTCATCACTCCCATTCTGCCTTATCTGGATAGAAAACATTAATGCTATGCATAATGCATATGAGCGGACAGAAACAAGTACTGGGCTGGGTAGACAGTTTAGGAGGAGAGTGGAGGTGTTGGCTGCACCCAGTATTGGAGGCTCCACTCAGCCAGGTGAGAATATTGTCGAAATTAATTGGCTTGTAGATGGAATATCGCTGGATTCCGTCATTCTTCTCTTTCTGCTTCTTCTGATTTTATCTCCTCTGCCCTCTGTGGTACGATGGGCCTGCAGGTGCCCATGGCTTTGGGGGGGGACACCAGGGAAAAGTCTCTGGCTGACAGATCGCTCTATCTCCTCACTAGACCTGAGGAAAGAAGGTCCATCTGTGTCTGCTCCGCTCGGGCCCAGGTCTTGAGTGAGGGGAGAGTGTCTGAGGATCTCACCCAGGCCAGGGCAGCCCAACAGGCAGATTCAGAACTCGGGCCTTTGAGAAGAACAGACGTTTGTCTTTGGGTCTTTCCAGCACCTCCCCCAGAGGCTGGTGACTGCCATCATGTCCAAAATACCTTGATGAGATCTGGCAGGCACAAGTAATACTTCAGAGAGGCTGTTGGAACTACTTAAATAAACTTCTCTGGCATCCAAGAAATGCTCATTTGCAGGAAGTCAATAGGCTAATTATTCTTAGCCATTTATAGAAAGACTCCCAAGGGCAGAGATCTACTTGACATCATTTTGTTTGATTATTGCCTTTACTTAAATGGTAAGAAAACAACATTTCTTCTAAAATATCTTAGAATTTTAATCGTCCTTCCCTCAGTGAGAGAAAAACTGTATAGCTGGAATGAACAGCTATATCGACGTCTGCAGAGCTGTGTAGCTGGCAAAGCACTTTCCAATTTACCATCTTATTTAATTTTTACAACAGCCCTGTTTGATGATGAAACACAGGGCTGCTAGGGGTTTGCCCAGGGTCACACAACCAGCAGGGAGCAGAGCAGGATCACCAGTTTTTAATATTTCATGGTTATTTGGTGCAACTTAAAACTGGAGTGAACTTGAACAAGGTGAATGCCAAGTCCCTTAGCTCTTCCCAGCGTCCTTAAGCCATCTCAAATACAGACTATGGCAGCTTTAACCCCTTCAGAGGCCTTTTCCTTTTCTCCAGGAAACCCCCCAACATTTTTCCCTCCCTTTTTTTCTATTTTTTTTCTGTGAGAATTTAGAGAGATTTCTATAATTTTGTTCTTGAGTTATTTGAATAACTCATTTAACTTCAAAATTGGCAGTAATGTCTTAGCAAGCACAGTAAATATACACTCAGGTATTCCTACAAGTGAGAAATTTTTCCTACAGGTTGTTTTTAGATATAATAAAGATTTAGAAACATTAGATTCAATAATTAATAGAACCTATGGAATGCTATATATGGTAGACATTTTATTAAGGATTTGTTTTTATTTTGCAGTTTTCTTTTCATATCTTTGAAGGGATCACATTTTTATAGGTCTTCATATGCACACTTTCAGTTTTCTCATCCATAAATTACATATAATATTACCTGTCTCATAGGGTTGTTATGTAGATTAAATCCATGTCAATTAATAAACTTAAAGCTCTCAGAATAGTACCTCAAACATGATACTCAATAATGATTAGCTATTATTATTAATCCTATTAGACAAAAGAGTTTTCATTATACTTTTCATAATAGAACGAATTTGTAGAGTGTCAGTAATTTGACAATTTACAAGCCATGACTTCTAGTTTATGCTCAATACCCAAATAATTTTAGAATATAGCTCTTAAGAAATGACACAGTCTAAGAGAAGAGACCGTATAAGGTAATTACAGTAAAATATAGTGAGATGAATGTTTTGATGAGAGGTGAACATCAGCTCTTTCCGGTAGAGTAGACTAGAGTAAGATGATCAAGAGCATGAATGTCCCTTTTAAAAGCTTGGCTTTGAGTTTACTTTCGGTGTGATCTTGGGTAAGTTATTTGAGCCCTCAACGCATCCATTCCTTCATTTATAAAATGGAGGTATAAATAGTGTGTACAATGACGGTCAGGAGAGGGTTAGATAAGATGGTGCCAGAGTGCTTAAGCCTAGAGCAGTGATGGCAAACCTTTTGAGCTCGGTGTGTCAGCATTTTGAAAAACCCTAACTTAACTCTGGTGCCGTGTCACATATAGAAATTTTTTGATATTTGCAACCATAGTAAAACAAAGACTTATATTTTTGATATTTATTTTATATATTTAAATGCCATTTAACAAAGAAAAATCAACCAAAAAAATGAGTTCGTGTGTCACCTCTGACACGCGTGTCATAGGTTCGCCATCACTGGCCTAGAGCCTAGCACAGAGTGATGGTCAAAATGTTGGCTCTTAGAGCTATGATTATGAGCTCAGGGCAGGAGCCCAAACAGAGACTTACTTACTTACTTACTTACTTATTTATTATAAATCCTCACTTGAGGATATTTTCTTCCATTGATTTTTAGAGAGAGTGGAAGGGACGGGGAGTGACACACAGAGAAACATCCATGTGAAAGAGACACATTGATTGGTTGCCTCCTGCACACGCCCTGACCAGGGCTGGGGATCCAGCCTGCAACTGAGGTACATGCCCTTGACTGGAATTGAACCTGGAACCCTTCAGTCCGTAGGCCAATGCTCTATCCACTGAGCAAACTAGCTAGGGAAGAGACGGGTCACTTCTTTAGCCCAAACAGCCCCAATATTCATTCACACTCTTATTATCTCCCCTATGCCAATATTGCTCAACTCTTTAAAATCCTCCTTCACCACAGTTGGTGATAAAAAATCTGCATATTTTTCTCCCTTTATTCTGAGATTCTGATACCCCTCCCATGAGTGAACCTCCATTTGAAAAATCAGTGTATTTTGCATATTTCTTCCATCTAAGGAAATGTTGTCAGGCATTGGTTTGCTTTCTATATTTTCTACTTTGAAAAATATATGCACATATATTTATATATGAACTAGAGGCCCGGTGCACTAGATTCGTGCATTGGAGGGGGTTGTCCCTCAGCCCGGCCTGTGCCCTCTTGCAGTCCAGGAGCTCTTGAGGGATGTCCAACTGCTGACTTAGGCCTGCTCCCCGGCAGTTGGACATCCTTAGCGTTGCCACTGAGGTAGGAGAGGCTCCTGCCACCGCCGCTGCGCTCCCCAGCCGTGAGCCCGGCTTCTGGCTGAGCAGTGCTCCCCCTGTGGGAGAGCACTGACCACCAGGGGGAAGCTCCTGCATTGAGCGTCTGCCCCCTGGTGGTCAGTGCATGTCATAGCGACCAGTTGTTCCGCTGTGCGGTCGATTTGCATATTACCCTTTTATTATATAGGATGATATATATCTAGTTTCTGTAATATAAAAATATAATATTGACTAGATTTTTAAAAACTACAGTTACATTTTCTGATATCTCTATCTAGTTTGTCTGAAAGAAGCCTACATGTAGTTAGAGAAAAAGTGCAAAGGATACTCTTCATTTCAGTTGGCCATAGGTTGGGGAAAAAACCCTAAGTTTTCCAAGGCAATTTACTACTTGTGTGTGCAAAAATTTTTCATATTTAAATGCATAACTAATATTGTCATAAGTCACTTTTTTGAATACTTTTGTCAAAAGTAATCTATTTTCCTTTTAAGAAAAATGTACCTGGCCTTGATCATTAAACTTCTATTAAGTACTTTTCTTTTTTCCTTGTGTAATAGTTTTCTATTTCATCCCCAACTTCTTTTATTTAAATGTAAAATTTGTGAGTCAAATATGGCAAGCGCTATAAAATACAAAATTATCTCTAATCCATTACTTTATAGTTTTATTCATTTGCATAATAGGCTTCAAGGTGGGAAAGTATTGACTTTAAAAGTCAGTTAATTTAGAAATAATTTCTATTTCCAAGACAAAGCACTGGTCCTAACCTATTCTGTGGTTCATTACTTTTAAGCATGGGCGACCCTGAAAGAAATTTTGTAAAAGTTGAAAATCTGAAAATGGGGATAAAAGAAACAGGGAGAGCCCTAGCCGGGTGGCTCAGTTGGTTGGAGTAGCATCCTGTACATCAAAAGGTTTTGGATTCAATTCCTGGTCGGGGCACATATCTGGGTTGCATGTTCAATCTCCGGTTGGGGCATGTACGGGAGGCAACCAATTGATGTTTCTCTCTCACATCAGTGTTTCTCTTTCACTCTTTCTCTCTTCCCTCCTCTCTCTCTCTCTCAAAATATCTCTTCCCTCCTCTCTCTCTCTCTCAAAATAATAATTAAAAAAATCAAAAAATATATCCTTCGGTGAGAATTGAAAAAAAAATAAGTAGAGATCTGTAGTGGGTAGAGATTGATATAGCACCCCCCAAAGGAGGATAAGACAAGTAAAAGAAAGTGTTCTGGAAAGGAAGAAAGGGGGCAGTCATGGCTTCATGCAGTTGAGTAGGTAGCAAATAAAGGAATGTTGCCATCAGAGGCCCAAACAGCGTAATTAGATCTGAATCCCATAGGACAATGAGATTTTTTTATCCATGTCAGTAGTTTCAGGAAATGATCAAAGGTTAAAAGTGGTTCATTGGTTCTAAGAAGTCTTCTGTGCTTAAAATTCATTTTCACACTGATGTTAAATATAAAAATACCCACGGCTCAACACAGGTGTGTTTCCGAGCCTCTCCCCAATACATCCTAAACCCTAGAAAGGTTATGTGCTCATGGGCTTATCTACAGATTTTGTATTTAATTGCTTTGCACAGCAAACAGTTTTCTGAAAGCGGAGTTGCAAAAATAAATTCTTATAAACGAAAAGATGATAAAAGACTGTCTTTTTAGCTTTCTGCCTTTTTGGCTGGGCACTGTTTGGCTTTGTGAAAGAGAAAGTTCATTCATCCATCTATGTTTACTGTCTATCTTGTGCCAGCCTTTGTTCTGGGGCATTAGGTTGACTATAGAAGACCTTTCTTTCTTTAAAAATTATATATGTTTTTATTGATTTTTAGAGAGAGAGAGGAAGGGAGAGGGATACAGAGCTAGAAACACTGACAAAAAACATCATCGATCACGCCCCCACTGGGGATCATGCCCTGACTGAATCAAACTGGTGACCTCTTGGCTTCTGGAGTTGAATGCTCAACCACTGAGAACACCCCAGCCAGGC
>NW_005871121.1:899717-912301 GCF_000147115.1 Myotis lucifugus
TGTGTCTGTAGAGCACATGTGTACCTGCACATCCTTCCGACTTTGGTCCATTTCAACACTGACCCACACCTCTGGGGATGGCAGGACTGACACTCTGCCAGGGTGCCAGAGAGTGGTGGGCCTGTAACGCCATTTCATATATATATTGATTTTTTACAGAGAGGAAGGGAGAGGGAGAGGGATAGAGAGTTAGAAACATTGATGAGAGAGAAACATCGATTCAGCTGCCTCCTGCACACTCCCTACTGGGGATGTGCCTGCAACCAAGGTACATGCCCTTGACCAGAATCTAACCCCGGGACCCTTCAGTCCGCAGGCCGACGCTCTATCAACTGAGCCAAACTGGTCAGGGCTGTAACGCCATTTCTAACTTCTATTTCTCAGACCCCCAGGGTCTGCCACTCTGTATAGCCCCCACAGACACCACAGATAACACCTGGGAAGGGGCATATTAAGTTTCCTTTCACCCCAATAAATTTAATAAATTTTTAAAAAATCTTAAGTTTTTTTTAAAACTTAAAGATCGAAAGCAACTCACGGAAATGTAGCAATAAGACAGTTAGTTAGAAGTTTTAAGAGGTTATGTTGTAGTAAAAGTTTGGGGTACCTGATAGATGGGTCAAACACAACAGGGTCTTCAAAGTGAATACATATAACTTCAGCTCAGAAGAGAGTAACCTAAATATAAATAATCAGGACAAAACTATTTCTAAGCTGGAGACACCTCACTCAGCAATTAATATTAACCTAAATCAAATGTCGTCTTAGCGTTAGCTTCTTTTCTCACTTTCATTCTGTGCTCACCAACAGCATTCGCAGCAACAGCAGCCATAGCATCCGAGAACAGACTAGCCATCCAACGACCTGGACCAGGTGGCCCTTCCAGTGCAATGAAGTAAACTGGGATCCCATTTATTAATAAAGCATCCTATGAATTCAGCTTGATTTAATCAGCCCAAGGCACATTAAGCTTCATGAAGTGACAAATTTAATTTCATAAATTTAAAAAAGTGAGGATGTCACCCTGGGATAAACTGACATAATTCCAAAGGTGCAACCCATGAAGTTCTACCTAAAGCAGCCAGCCAGCCACAGCCTTACCTGCCACACAAGTGCATGTGGGAGGCTTTAACCAAAATTTACCTGTAAACAGGAAAATACTATGAACAAGCTCATTGTTGAGGCTTCTCTTAATGATGTGTTTGTTGAAGCACAGCTCCCAACTATATGGTGACAACGAAAATATTTCAAGAAAAAAAAAAGGATTTTTCTATACAGTGAAAGGCACTGATTCAATGCTTCTGCCCCTCCAGACCTCATAAGGTGCGGAACTTGGGAGAGCAGACTAGGGATAGGGACGCTTAAGACATTAACATTTAAACTTAACGACAGTAGTGAGAATAATTGCTACATTTCATTTATGGAGAGCTCTTCAAGAGAGGTTGAAGAGCACTTGCATTTCAAGGTATGAATATTTTCAGAAGGTGCGTTGCACCCAAGAGCTGCGCCTTTCAATCACCATCTCTGTCAGGAGGTTCCAGTCACTAACCAGCCAAATGGCAAAGGCTCCTTAGAGAGCAGTTAAGCCAATTTGAATGTCTTAATAGGACAGAATCCTCCATTTTCTAGAGAAAGAGATGAAAATTGAAATATTGAATATTTTAGGGATTTGACAAGTGTCTAAAGTCATTTTTTTTCACTTATAAACCTTAGGGACAGATTTCTGGCTGTGTTCTCTGGATCACCCACTTTGACACCGCAGAGAGCTTGTTGAGAATGCAGGTTTTTGGGTCAACAGGTTTCCTAGACGAGTGCTTCTGAAGTTGGGCTTGTGAATCTGAATTTTTAATACACTTCCCAGCAAGTTCTAAGCCTACTCAGGTTTGAGAGACAGTATCATCAGACATGTTGGGTGAATAGGAACCTAAATATTAAAACCAAACTGAGTGCCATATCATTCACTACAGATCCTTTCGACCTACATCTACTGACTCTCTCTCCTTCTCTAAGTTAGTTTGTTTTTACATGTAAATTCGAGAATGCTGTAATTCAGTTTTTGGGGATCATAGTGTCCCTCTGATCCTCAAAATCACCCCTCAAGACCTCAAAACTGCATAAAAAATCATGTTCAAGCTTAGAATCACAAAAAACCATAAGTCTCTATTTGTATAGGGTTCCCTTCATCATATCATGATAAACCATAACTCAGTCTGTTTTTATCTACCATAATCCCGTGTCAGAGGATATAATGCTGGCACTGAAGAAAGCGTAGTGGCTTTGGTGACCGGCAGAGCTGTCACTAATCCCGTCGCTAGCTCTTGGTAACTCCTTTTATTTGGACAAGATAATCTCTCTGAGCTCCAAGTTTCCTCATCTAGAAAGTGTGGATCATGGTGCTTGGGATTGTTAAGAGGAATAAAGATCATTTCAGTGATGTATTTGTTCAATTAGTTCATTCATACATTCAACAAATATTTCCTGAGCACCTAGCACTCCTTCTAGGCCCTTGATGGGTCCTCATGGAGCCTGCAATTTTAGAAAAGGGAGCTAAATAGTGTTATGGCCAAAGTTACTAAGTAAATTATAGCATAGGGTAGAAATACTAAATAAAATGTGTGTGTGTGTTGGGGGGGGGGGGGCAGGGTAAAGGCAGGGTAAATAGGATCAGAATTGCAGGAGTGGGGAAGCGGGTCAAGGTAGGCTTCTTTGAGAAAGTGAGATGTGAGCTGAATTGATGGAGGGAAGGGCGTGAGCCAGAGGAAGAACGTTCCAGGAGGAAATGGCTGGAGCAAAGTCTACTCAGGGTGAAAGGCAGAGTGGCTGCAGGGTGTTGAACAAAGGAATGACATGAGATCATATTCCTAACCGATCATTAGAGATGATGCGCTTCAATTATACTAGTACATCTAAGAGAATGTAACAGATGAGTCCTTTTCAATGGGAATAGATTCTGCTTGGGTTTATAGTGATTATTCTTTACAACAGAACTTTAAAAACAGGACCAGATTTGCCAAAGGATTCTCCCACAGTTGCATAATAATCTTTAAACATGATATCTCTGGAGATGAGTGTGTGTGTTGTGTGTACGTATGTGCATGGATATGTGTGTGTGTGTGCACATGCTAATACCTAAATCAGTGGTTCTCAACCCGTGGGTCTCGACCCCTGAAAATACATCCTGCATATCAGATATTTACATTACAATTCATAACAGTAGCAAAATTACAATTATGAAGTAGCAACGAAAAGAATTTTATGGTTGGGGGGGTCACCACAACATGAGGAACTATATTAAAGGGTCGCGGCATTAGGAAGGTTGAGAACCACTGGCCTAAATGCTACTGCCAGCCCTACCTGGATCTCAGGCAAGTCCCACCCTATGCTGATATTTAGGTGCAAACCTATGTTCCTAGATGTAGAGTGGGGTCTGAAGAAAAAACAATGGTCCTAAACCTCTGGTCATGAGCCATTATACCTGTGCAAGACATGAATATTCAGCTCTAGACACACAGCTCAGGCCACTTGACATTCTAGTGAAAGATTTTATAAATTATGCATTTTCTCAATTCTGCATAGTTAAATGAGAGTGATGCAATGTTAGATTTGTGCATGAAAGGAAATAGGCAGGCCTTTAGGAGGAAACACACAATCTTCAATCGATTCGAAAATAGCTAGCAAGGGCAAAAGGGTATCTTTTTTTTTTTTTTTACTTTTCCACAAAAGCCCTGTCACGGAGCATCACATATTTCAAATAAATGTTACTACTAGGACTTTGTGATACATTTTAGGGATCCTAGCAGCAAGAGTATTAACTTTCCATATTTTACCTCATTTCTGATCTCTTTATCGAAAGTTAATTTTTCTTTACAGCCCATTGTACTTGCTAATATTGCATGAATAAAGTGTAATGGTGCAATAAAATAAAATTTGTCCCTTGGGACAGATAAATGCCAGGCTATTGAAGGGGGACTTTGAGCTATCCACCTTCGGTTTGCTGTTCCATTACAACTGCATGCTGATCTTCATAGGTGCTTTAACTATTAAAACTTCATATCCCACAATGACAAAATTGCACTATTTTAACATGTTTTTCTAATAAGAGATGAGTTCACTATAATAGTTCCCTATGTTAATTTCCTTTTTTTTATTTGTCTGGAAAATTGAATTAAGCCAGGTCAAATATTCTAATTGACTTCCCTTTCTATGTTCCTTCTAATTGTAATGTAATCTTCATTGGCACTCACTATTATTAAATTATTTGTATCATTATTCAAATAGGATGGAAATCCTTGAGATGACAGATGTGGAAGTTTAAATGTATTCTTTGCCGATATAGTCAATAAGGGCATGGATGTTGGTCGGAATTAATTTCCATTGAAAGAGCGGTGATACATAACATGCAAGATTATGAAGGATAAACAAGATTTATTAATTCTTTTTTGGAACTACGTCACTACTAGTAGAATCACTACAAACGTTATCACTTTCTACGTCAGAGTCAGTATTCAAGGTGCCAAAATAAAACTCTTCATCGTTACTTTCAGATTCGCAGTACACTTCTTTCGGTAACTTTCTTTTTGCCATTTTTGGAGTATTATTTTGAAATATCTTAACAAGCGAGAATGCCTAATTACAGTTAAACGTAATTTGTAAAGCTTTATTTGAAATTCTGCGAAGTATCTCCGAAGCTTGTCGATTTCTTCACTCTCAAAAGGCGACTGACTCGCCAAGGTGTTTTGCATGGCGAGTGTGGAACGACCGCGTTTGTTTATATTGAGTTTCGATATCTCTGATTTGTCGGGGCAATGTTTTGGTTCGTGACAAGGTCGCTTAGACACGTAAGAGCTTTCAGAGAAATTATGAACTGATACATGAATGAATAGAGTTAAGATTCGTACGGTTCCTTGCTGTGGTGGCTGAGAGCAGACATACGACCGCAAAGGGTTAAATGTATTCTTTGCCGATATAGTCAATAAGGGCATGGACTCTGGGCCAATGTGCCTGCGTTTGAAACCCAGCCCTGTGCTCACTAGCTGTGTGCTTAAGGGCAAGTTATCTAACCTCTGTGTGACTCAGTTTCCCTGCTGGTGAAGGGAGAGTGATAGAGAGTTAGAAACATCGATCAGCTGCCTCCTGCACACCCACTGGGGATATGCCTGAAACCAAAGTACATGCCCTTGACTGGAATCGAACCCAGGACCCCTCAGTCCGCAGGCCAACGCTCAATCCACTGAGCCAAACCGGTTAGGGCTAGAAAATGATATTTTAGTGAGATTCTTTTGCACTACCTGGGAAGGGAAGGCTGTGATTCCCACAAGCACTGGAACATAGTCATGATTTCTTCTCTACCCATTCTTCTTAGACCAGCTTGGCCGTATCTTCTCAAAACCTCCCAAAGTTCCTACAGCACCCCATTCTGAACTATATATAATTTAGCTGTCAGTGGTTTATTTCCTGCATTTTATTGATTTTATTACAAAGGCTGGACTGTATAATTGTCTGTTGTAGTGGCTGTGCCTTTACTTCATTTCCTGGGTCAAGTAAGTAATCATGAGTTACTTGATTATTAATCTTGGAAAGACTCAAATAGCTTATCTGGACTCAATATTGATTTCATACGCATCTGTATACCTGGTCAGTTGATGACAAGTAGCAAAACAAACCAACGTAAACTGTCACTGGAAGTCTCATGAACTCATGCTCTTTTCTGTCAAGATTATCACAAGAAGCTTTTATGAATTTAAGCCCATATGAAATGTAACACAAATTGTTTCCTGGACAATATAAACTAGTTACTAACACATTCTTTCTACTTGCTGAACACTGTTTTAAGTATTTTTTTCTATAAGAACACAGATTTCTGAGATTTAGATTTAAAAATTTAACAATTCAAGAGTAAGGTTTAAAAACTTTGTAGGTGTAAAAAACTATTTAATATTAAAGAACTGAAATATATAAATCAAAGTCACATTAGGGCTTGAGTTACAACAATTTTTACAAAGTAATTAATAAATATATATATTAAGCTTTCTCTAGTGCAGCGGTTCTCAACCTGTGGGTCGCGACCCCTTTGGGGGTTGAACGACCCTTTCACAGGGGTCGCCTAAGACCATTGGGAAACACATATATAATTACATATTGTTTTTGTGATTAATCACTATGCTTTAATTATGTTCAATTTGTAACAATGAAATTGGGGGTCACCACAACATGAGGAACTGTATAAAAGGGTTGCAGCATTAGGAAGGTTGAGAACCACTGCTCTAGTGGTTTAGCCTTGGAGGGAGCTAAGTTGTGTGTGTGAGGGTTGCTAATGGAGGTGGTGGCTATTTGATTCTAAGGTTAATAGTCAAGTCACTGAGGATTACTTACTATATATGCCCAGGAACCCAAATGAAGTCATTGCTACTAAAACATAAGACAGTACAGTCCAGCTTGACGGATGTGCAGTAAGAGAGAAGATGTAAGAATATAAACAACCAATAGCTCAGTTGTGTAGGGCATGTTAGGGTGCTCTAAAGTTTGGGAAGGGTTTTGAGGAAAAGATGGGGCTGAGCTGGTCTAGGAAGGATGGGTAGAGAAGAAATGAGTATATTGCAGTGCGAGGAAGCATAATTTCTTCTTTCCAGGTAGCTAGTTCAAAAGAATATACATATACATATACATATATATATATATATATATATATATATATATATATATATGTATGTATATATATATAAACTTGAAATAGGTCATATAAAAAAAGTGAAAAGCAAGTATTCTCTCATCAGTATAGTCTCCTGGGTTGAAGATGCTGGTCCCAGCAAGTGGCTATCAGGGAGGAGGCAAACACCACAGGGATGTGGAGAACTGCATTATCTTTTCCTTCTCTTGGGCCAGGCTATGCCGGATGTAGGGAGGGTTGGGCTTCGGAAGGCATGGTCATGGCCCTATGCCTCTGGGTGCATAAATGCTGCTAAGCACGGGTATGTGCATATGGGAGGCTGGAATTGCTGGAAAATTAGCCACCTGGAAGCAGTTCTTACCAACTGAAAGCAGTGGGTGTCTAGATATCTCAGCTCCCTTACTCCTAGGTTGGGGCAACTCTGTGGTGTGTTCTACCCTGGCTTCCCAAGTGAGTTCTCCACTGGGGTTAAGCTCTGGGTGCCCACAGTGGCAGCTGACTTGATAGTACATTCTTTATTGGCTCACTTCCCCATCCGACTACTGGGGCTTTCTTCACCTTTAAGATAAACTACCTGCTCTTGAATTCTTCTCTCATGCTCTACTTCTGGGAGAACCCAAACAAAACAAACAGGAATTTTGGGGGGTGAAAAAGACGGGTTTTAGGAAATTTTAGAAATTAAGGGGACCATGGAGGAAGCACAGGTCTGCAGAGCAGCAGAAGGTATATTTCCATAGAATAGGGGAAGCTGAAAAGCTGCAACAGGTACATTTCCATAGAATGAGGGAGCTGGGAACAGCAAAAGGTCTGTATTTACAAAATAAAGGGAAAGAAGTCCTTTATCCAGAAGGAGAAAAAGAAAGCCCAAAGGGAACAGGAAAACAATAAGGAAGGAGTGGGGAGAACCTCACAAGTCCCATGTGAGGCTCAACCTTTGAGCCCAGGAGTTACTGTAGTAACCAGTCCAAGGGAATAGAGGGGATATCAAGGCACCAGGATCTGCAGCCTTTATAAGCCATAGGGAAAAGGAACTCAGTGGGACCCTTTGCCCCTCCCTACTTGGGGGTCCATTCTGTGGGACTCTTTCCCTCTCCCCATGTGGGAGTCTGTACTTGTTCTTCAATAAATCCCCACCTTGGCTATACCACTTTCTGTCCATGGATTCATTCTTCAATTCTGGCAGACAAAGAATCCAGGTTCCAGTCCAAAAAGTCTGTATCAAAACCAGCGGGAATGCATGTACACTGTGCCATATGTTCCCTTTCAGGAAATCCTTCCCATGACTCCTGCACATAGAAGTGTGAGCTGGGGGTGAGTGGCACAGTGCTGTCATGAACCCATTGGTCCTGTCTCAGTGTCATATGTCCACTCTTGTGTTCAGTAGTAGCCAGTGCCTTAATAAACTGAGCAAAACCCACATGGTACACTTACCACCACTTGCAGATGGCTTAGCAACAAAAATCTTGTCTTATTTTGCAAACAAAACAAATCCCATTCCCACTTTCCCGTCAGCTTTGCTCCATGTGGGAGCTTCATGCTGTCAGTATTCCCCGTGTGTGAGTAGCCTTCAAAAGTTCTGAGTCTTCACGATTACCCCAAAGCAGGAATTGTGGCATAAATTTCCATGTGTGAAATACATATAACAGCTTGAGTTAAACGGACCCTAAACATATGGCATTGTTTTCTGTATTTTCTAACACATGGGCAGCTTCTCACATTTCAAGTCAACTGAATGTGAAAAGACTATAGGCAAATCTTCTTGGAGGATTAACCACCAGGAAATATATTTGGTTTGTATAAATATTTGGGGTGGGATGGATGATGAGGTTAGACACCTTTCAAAGCTACACTGCATATTGCGGTGTGGTAGCCCAAGGAGAGACCTGGTGGAGGATTCTGGGTTCACCTGTATCTGGACTGGCCGAGCTTCAGACCCTCTCCTCTGACACAGGCTGCAGCAGAGAGGGCAAGTAGAGCCGTAAGACTAGAGCTGGAGGAGTAGGTGTTGGCCAGCCTGGTGCCTTTTTCATGTGTGACTGACAGGGACCAATGGGACACAAAAACATCTCTCTTCCTATGCCCTGATGCTGCTATCATTCTGGATGGTTTGTAACCTGTGTATAAGCTTATGTCACTTGCTCAGGGGCCACCAGGTAAAGTCCTTGGAAAAAGTCCAGAATATATCAAATGGATCTAGTCCCTAGTGACCAGATTCCACGTAGGAGTGGGGTGAGGCCCCATTCTGTGGTTCAAGAGTTAAAGATGATGCAAAACCAAACCTCAGAATTATACTCTCCCTAGGAGAGATCAATTCTACTCACCTCTCAGGGAGCTGCACCGGAAGAGGCAGTGATGCGCCTGTAGTTCTCTTCAGGTGATGATTGATAGGGAAAGGAAAAATGCAGGCTCGATAGGCATCTCTCCCCTGAGCAGCTCACTTAGCTTTGTCAGGCCTCCCCAGCCACAACCAACTCTGCTGTCCTCATTACTGAAATGGGCCCACCAGAGTGCCAGGGTGCTGCCCTCCCTGCTCACCCTGGGCAAGAACACTTAGTCGGCCCATAGCTGGCCTGTAGGAGTCCTGAAGACCAGGGTGTGGTCAGCAGGTCTGTGGGCTCAGGACATTTTCAGGCTTGCTCTGCCTGTCCTCTCCTTCATTCCCTCCAGTGTATTAATGCACATGTAGTGAAGCGTTTAGAGGGACTTACTCATATACCCGTGTTACCTATATTTCCTCTGAGATAGGCGTCACCAATCTGCAATTTGGGGTGAGCTGTCTACCATGGAACCAGGCTGTTGAACTTGCCCTCACACTTCTGGGGGACAGGGAGGGAGCTCTTTCAGTTGGTAAGAAAGTCCCCAAGCTTCATGTGCAGACGTGTGACCAATGAGGCCACTAAGCCCTGTCTTTGTATCAGTTAGGGGTTCTTCTGTCTTTGCACCTTCCCTGCTCCAGGCTGGTCACCCCCATCAAGGCTGTGTTGTTCATTCACAGTGAATGGAGGTTCCCTAAACAAGGACTTTAGGACAGGGGACCCAGCCTATTTTTATTTCTCCAAACCCTTCTTCCTACCTCTAGGTGGTTGTGGCCATAAAATAATGATTCTACAATCAAAAAGCCCCTAATGTGGAGGAGAAGGGAATGAAAAAGGAAGAGGTTCCCTGGGCTGGAAACCTGTGGATTTCCCTGTGTCAAAGGGCGAGGGTGGCTTTATGAAACTAGGAAAGTGAGGGCTGTCTCCTCAATGGCAGCCTGGGGAAAAACTACAATCCCAGGGAAGAAGGGAGCATGGGGTTTGGAAGCCAGGCAGCTCTGATTTCTGGCTCTGATTTCTGACACATTCCAGCTGTGTCTCAAACACAGCGTTGGTGTGAGAACCAACCAAAAAGTTGGTCATCAATGCATCCTTTGGATTGATTTATGACCAAAAGGGGGAAGTGTGGACAAAAAAAAAAAAAAAAAAAAAAAAAAAAAAAAAAAGCCAAATGCTAACCTGAGTAGCTCAGGGAAGGCCTGCATGGCAGTTTTGCAAACTCAAAGATCTAAAGTAACCACAAAGGATGGTCTGAAGTTAAAACTTTAACTAAAAGCAGTTTATAGTGGGTATCATGTCCTAGGCCAGTATCTTCCCTGATAAAGGTCAATCTTTACCTTAACTGAGCCTATTGTCTTTTTGCATCTGAGATAACATCCTTGTGAAATGTCAGGGTAACTTGTAACTTCCCTTTTTCCAGACCCTGCAGGGCACAACCAAATGCATCTGGGCTCCTGGACAGAGACCATAAATTACTTCATTGTTACTGTTATCGTGTTAAGTGTTGACTGTTAACTATCCTGCCTCCGTCCACCTAAGTAAAAGAAGTATGTGTCTATCATTTTACTTTTTATCCAATCCCAGAGGTTTCCCCTCTTTGCTTTCTCCCGCCTCCCTAATCTATCACCAATGGATTTCCTTTAAAGCACTTAGGTCTCCTTCCTTGATTGTAATGTATAAAACAAGGTGAAGAACTGCCATTCTCCGGAGCATTATCCCAATCCGTTGAGATTCTGCTTCCTGGCAATTGTCAACAGTTTGGCTCAAATAAACTCACAAAAATTCTTTTTTAAAAAAAGCCCAAACAGGAGAAGCAGTGTACAGGATAGTGCAAGATACTGCTGTGACGCTTTACGAAGTTCATGATGCTTAGGCAGTTGAAGTTCATTGCAGAGATGCCGAAAGGGGAAAGAGGATTTGCCTTGCGAGGGGTCTGTCTTCCCTTCTCCATCCGCTCTGTCTCCCCAGGGCTGTCCCTGTCTCCCCCGCGCTCCCACTCCATCTCGGCGGAGGGGAGAGGCATTGAGGGGTCCCGGGCTCGCCCCGCGCCGCTGCAGTTGCGCGCGGCCGCCTCTAGATGGAACTTTCTCACCAACACAAGGCCCGGCCACCGCGGCCCTGGCGCGGGAGGCGGGGCGCTCTGGCTCTCGCCGGGGCAGGTGCGGGTTGCCTGGGCTGTAACTCGCGGGGAGGGCTGCGGAATGATCCTACAGTCAAAAGCCCGGAGGGTTTCCATTAGCTGGAGGCGAAGGGAATCCCGAGGTTTCCCTCAGACTCGGAGCCGCAGCAGTTCCTGCGCGCGCCTGGGGCTCCTGGATCAGCTCAGTGCAAGCCGGTGACCGCGACCGACTGCGTGCACCCTTGCGTGCCCTGTGCCGGGAGCTCAGTGAAAGGGGCCCCCCGAGTCTCGAGGTCGAGGGTGGGGAGACTCGGACGAATGGCCGAACCGCGGGCGCGGCGGGGGCCAACTTTGCAGGGCACCGCGCGACCGGCGGGCTCTACTTGGAACATCCCCGGAAAGAAAACGGGTGGCGGGACCCTTGCCCTCCGCTACGTCTTCTTCACGGGGACCCTTTCGGAGCTGGGCTCGCGGCCTCGACAGCGCGCTCCGGTGGGTGGCCTCGCGCGGCGCCTGCCCGCGCGGGTCCGGGCTCGGCGGGCGGGCTGAGCGGCTGAGCTCCTTCCCAGCCACGCTGCTCCTCCCGCCCCTCCCGCACTCTTTCCCCTCCCGCGACTTTGGTCCTCCCTTTTCCGTAGGCGGTGGGGTGATTTTAAAATCAGAACTGTTGACATTTCTAGTCCCCACGTCGCCGAGGGCTGAGTGATGTAGCGCGGAGGGGACTCCGCCGGGGCGAGCGTCCGCCTCCCTGCTGCGCCGGGGCAGCGCGGTGACCCCGAAATCCGGGGCCTCCCGCCCCTCGGGGTGCCTCCTCCTGCTCCCGAGGTGACTGGTTGGCGCGAAGCGATTGGCGACTCGGGGCGCGATCCCGGCCGCGGCTCCCCGCGCCGCACCGGGTGAATGGCCGCGGGCGGAGGACTGGAGGCGCCGCGCGCAGACCAATCGCGGCCGCGGGTGGGAGGATTTGTTATTCACATGGAAGAGACTTGGCGCCCGGCGGCCGGCGCAGCCCCGCAGCCCCAGCCCAGCCACAAGTGCGCCGCGGTGCTCGCCTCGCGCGGCGGTGGCGGCGGCGCGGACATGGAGCTGCGGCCCCCCGCCCGCTTCCCCACCGCGCCCTCTGCGGGGAGCAGGGTAAGACTCGGCAAGCAGCAGAGCGAGGGAGAGAGGAGAGCAAGTGCCGAACCACAGGGGAAAAGCTCCCACCCCAGCTTCCCCCCAACGCGGTGCTGGAGGAAAAAGGAGACCCCCACCCCCCGAATTCACCCCTCTCTCCGCTTTCCTCTCTCAGACCTCTCCGTGGACGGCCGGCCAGGCGCACGGTCCCCGCTCAGACCACTTTAGAGAGGCGCTTTCCTGGGCATAGCCCCCTGGCCTGCGCGCCCGGAGCCCGGGGGAGAGCTGGCGGGCAGAGGTGATGGAATGGGGGGCGCGGGGGCGGAGGCAGCGGGGGGCGAGGGCTGGCCGGGCGTTGGAGCTTGAT
>NW_005871121.1:913133-983916 GCF_000147115.1 Myotis lucifugus
GCCCGGGACTTCTCCCGAGACCCCGGAGGGGCTGTTAAGAAGAAGGCAGGTGCAGCCGGGAGGAGGGGAGCGGGGCTGGGCGAGTGGCTGCGGGCTGAGAGGGAGGTAGAGGTAGGGAACCTTCTGAGCCTGCCCAGAGCCAGTCCATCTGCTCGGCCAAGACCCGAGATCCCTCGAGGTTCGTACAATTGGCGAAAATGTAACACCAGGGGCGAGGGTTGGCCCATCCCCCCTTCTCTCTCTCTCTCTCTCTCTCTCTCTCTCTCTCTGTCTCTCTGTCTCCCCCCCCGCCCCCCTCCCTCCCTCTCACACTACCCCAAACCGTCTATCTGACAGGTCCCTTTAGACCAAATGAAATACAGAGGGACCTGCGAGTCACCCCCACTCTTCATGGAATTGTTTTCCCCGGCGCCCAAACCTGCAGAGCCGGGGGCAGAGGTGCCTGCGCACCCAGGATGCGGGGTGAAAATAGACCCACCCGACAACCGCAGAAACCCAAACCTAGTCCTCGAAGCCCGTCCCGCCCGGGGTGGCGGGTGGGACTGGCCTGTTTGCTATTTGGGGGTGATCCTTTCCCACCGCCCTGGCGGCGTGGGGGTCTCACCATACCCAAGAATATGTTACGGTCTGGTCTCCACCACTTACCCGGGTCCAATACAAATCCTGCCAACGAACAGAGTTGGAAAGCAAGGTTGGTGGTGGAAATACTGACAAGGAAAAATCATAAACCGGAGAACTACATTCCGATGATAGCTTGTATTTTGCTTGAAAGAAAAGAGAAAAAGAGAAAAAGAGCCACCAGCAGGTAGATCTTGGATAAACAGCTTATTGCACTTGACTGTAATTTCCATTTTCCGTTATGAAATTGTTTGTCAATAATTGCAAATGGCTCCAGAAACCACTTCAGTTCCTCTCGGTCACTTGCTTGTGAGCAATGTCCTGGAAGATCGCTGGAGGAGACTGAACCAGCTGGGTGAAGCTCATCGCCTGCTTTTTGAAAATAGGTGGTTTGATAATTTTGAAGAGAAAAGCCATACCCATCGGGGAAAATGAGTTGAGGTTTTTAAATGTCACTTTCTCATTTCAGATTCAACTACCTGAGATAGAAACAGGATTCTTGCCTTTAAATCGGGGAGTCGGGAGGAACAGCTGAGGGAGGGGAGGCTCTCTGGGGGAGGATTCGCCCAGAATAAAGAAAAAGATGCTGAGAACACAGTTGCATTGTTCTATGTGGGCTTGATTTGGTCGATTTGGTTTGTTAGCTAGTTCTGCCCTTCCCTGCTTCCGCTGTAAGTGATGATGACTTGAGTAATTCCAAAAACTTCTAAATTTGAAAGGAACAGATAAAAGCATCAAGGAGTGCAGGAGAAAGTTAGAGGTCTGGAGCGGTGTGCTCTTTTCAGAGTTGGCTGCGCAGATTGGCGCTGTTACAGGGCTGGTGTAATTGGTATTTATGCAGCAAACAACCAGCTGACGTTCATGTTGGCAGTATCACATGCCAATCTTTGTGGGAAAATGTTCCATTGTCTTCAGGGCATGAGGCACAGAACACTGTACACACACACACACACACACACACACACACACTCCTGGTAGCAATGCTGTTTCTCCTTCTGAGTTTCCTTCCCAACGCCTTCCTCCTGTAGTTAGAGTGCCCGGCGGGAAGGGGGCCGTGCTGTAGTCTGAGGAGTGGAGTTACTCTGTCCCAGTATCTGAAGAAGAAGATGCTGCTGCCTGGATTTGTCTCTTAACTGGACTCACAGCAAAGACCTGGCTATGTCTCCACCTTTTGAACAGGCTGCTTCCCAAGGTTCAGGAAACGGTTGCTGTTTTCCTGATAGAACCCGGGGAGTGTGTATCACCAGATACACACACGTAATTTGCTCAGAGGGAGTCACTCCATGTTGTTCCAGGAGAGGATGTGAACAGAGAGCCAGTTGGATCCTCTTGTTTTTATCCCAAGAGGGGGTTTTCTGTCTGCTAGGAATTTAGATCCCTCCCTCCCTCCCTTCCTTCCTTCCTTCCTTATTTCCTTTCTCTTTCCTCCTCCCTCCCTCCCTCCCTCCCTCCCTCCCTCCCTCCCTCCCTCCCTCCCTCGCTCCCTTCCTTCCTTCCTTCCTTCCTTCCTTCCTTCCTTCCTTCCTTCCTTCCTTCCTTCCTTCCTTCCTTATTTCCTTTCTCTTTCCCCCTCCCTCCCTTCCTTCCTTCCTTATTTCCTTTCTCTTCCTCCCTCCCTCCCTCCCTCCCTCCCTCCCTCCCTCCCTTCCTTCTTTCCTTTCTCCTTCCCCCCTTCTCCCTCCCTCCCTCCCTCCTTCCCTCCCTCCCTCCCTCCCTCTCTCCTTTCTTTCCTTTTTTCTTGGCTCTGAGAGGAGTTTTCTTTGATTTTCATTCTACTTGTTGCTTTGACAACTTGTGACAAACTCATTCACTGACTAAGGACCTTGAGCATGATGCATTCTCATCCCAGGACCCGCTGATTTCAGGGCCGCTGTGGAGAGGCTCCTGACTCCTGGTGATTCCCAGCTCTGGCTTGTTACATTGCAAGTCTTTATCATTATTAGAGACTTCTCTTTGGAAAAGAAATGATGGATCTCCTGGAAAATATCTTACAAATGCAGATGTTCTAACTGGGGAAGATATTAATGCATCTGCAGGGTTTGATACCTGTTAGTGAATCTATTCACTCCCTAGGCAGGGCCAAGGGAATGAGAGAATCTGGTCTTCAGATCATGACTTGTAGGACACATTAGCACTGACGGAGGGAGGAGATCCACCTGGGGGAGGGGGGAGCAGGTGAGCAGAAGTGGAAGATGTGGGACAGGCCAAGAAGAGTACGTGGAGATTATTGAGCAGCTGTGTTGCCACTTGCATGCTTTTTCAGACAAGGTTATGCCTAAAGATAGAAATCTGCTGGCTGCTTATTGACTAACGCTTCCAGTGGTAATGACCCTTAGTGGTAGACGCCCTGCATTGTATTCTGCATATGACTTAGGAAGGTTTCCTGTTGTCCTCTTCTCACTGTGGAAGAATATCTTGTCACCACCTCCTTCAGAATAGACATTGGATGCTCTAAGTGTCCATGACCCCAGCTGTCCAGGTCAGATATTGCACTTCTATTGACTTTATTTTCTTGTGTCCTTTCCAGTTTTCCTTCAATTTCCTTTGATTTCTTGGACACATGACTTGTTAAGATCTCATTAGCCCTGAGTGTGATGGGAAAGTGACTTTTTTAGCTATTCCAAGCACAATGCACCAGCAAAATATGTGAGTTCTAGGAATGATTGTTAAAAAAAAATAGTACCCCAATACATTCTGAAAGTATCTACATACTTTTACATACATTTTATCATTTTATTTCGCAACCCTGGGAGGTGGCCAGAAATCATTCCTCAGTTCAGAGAAGAAGAAATTGATCCCAGGTAAAGTGACTTGCCCAGTGCCATGTAGTGAGTACTGGGGTGGGTGAGTTTGGAATCGGGGACTTCGCGGATCCCAGGGTGCCACACTATCAAATCAGAGTTGGCCCCATATCCGTCAGTGCTGTCCTGCACACAAGGGAAATGGAGTAAAGACCCACTGATGAAGGGAAAGAACATAGCAGCACTTTTGCGTTTGAATTTTGGCTCAAGATTTGAGACACATTCATATAACATTTCTGTTTTTAGGTTCCTTGTATCCCAAAATGGAGGCCCGATACCAACCTCATATGTGTATTTTGTGAAGGAAATGAGGTGATGTGTGTGAGGCTCCGGGCACACTGGGCATTTAATAGATGTTGGTTTTACCCCTTTTCTTATCTGATACACACTATAAAAGTGGCTTCTCATTACTTTAAATATGGTCTTTTTAGGCAATAGCTGTAATATTGAAAAAAAAAAACCCTGTGAAAATTGAATTCTACTAAACAGATTATATTTTAAGTGCACAGGGGTTTTAGCTATTTATAGGGAATCTATGGTGAATTCCGTTGTAATGCACATAATCACTTTCTCCTTTATCTGTTTAGTAAGTTGAGCGTCTCATGTATCAGATTTTCTTAATATGAGGCTTGCTTGTACAGAAGAGCTTTCCGAACCCCCTCTCACTGATGGAAAAGTCACTCAGGTTGCAAACAATATCAGTCATTGTGTTCATTTGGCAAAGCCTTGCTGTAGTGTTTGAGCATAACCTCATATTCCTTTATTATTAAATAATAGATTTTCAGAATGGGAAACTGGAAGACACCTTAGAGATCACATCACATGGTCCATCTCTCTCATTTCCCTGATGAGGAACTAGAAGCACGCAGAGGTAAAGTGTCATGTCCAGTGACGCCAGCCAGTGACTGTCAGACAAGGATCCACTTCCAGACCTCTGTTGCCAGTCCTCACGCTCTGTCTGGCCTGTCCTCACGCTGCCCCCTCCAAGATCCCAGGGCCATGCACACACGTTTTGGTGTAGGAGATGATAGACGAATATGATGCATTTTCTAAAACAACCAAAGGAGCTGCAAATGTGGGCAGTTTCAAGGGAAACTGCTGGATTTGCGGTTTTGTGAGTTGATGACAATATACAGCTTAACCTTTTCGTTAAAGAGCTGAGTGGAATCCAGTATAGAGATGCTGCTTGGCCCATTATGAGAAAATAAATTACAATTCTTGGCTAATGTTATTCCTCAGTGAGGATTTTACCATATCATGTCTTAAAAGCAGGTGCCAGGTGCAACGACAGACCCTGATAGATCCTCCATGGTTTGGAGGCTTGCTTCTCACTGGCATTAGGCAGGCCAGGAAACTTGATTTGAACCAAGTTTAGACAAACTGTATTTGATAGTCTCAACTTTTTGAGAGATTCATCCTGCCTTTGGGGGAGAGAGGTGGGTGGGAGGTAATCAACCAAGGACCTTATATGCATATACTAGTATGCATGGCCCATGGACACAGACAATAGGGTGCTGAAGGCCTGGGGTGGGGGTTGGGGAGGGGCGATTTGGGGAGGTCAGTAGGGGAAAATAGGGGACATATGTAATACTTTCAACAATAAAGAATTATTTAATAAATAAATAAGTCACCCTGCCCTGGAAATGCCTTCTGCCCGCCCAGATTGTCTAGTGTACTCTTAATTAGTACATAATTATTCTTAAAGAGCTAACCATGGAAGATATACACATTTCTGGAAGATTTCAGTGGGCGGGCAGGGCCTTTAGTCTCCATGTGAACTGTCATAACCAGCCTCTGCAGCCCTGGGGACTTTCTCAGTCCTTGGGGCCTGAGGATTTGGACTTCGGTGCCACTTACTAGCTCAGGGCCTTGGGCTATATTCGACCTTTCTGAGCCTTCTTATTTATACAAAAGCTAATCTGTGAATGAAAATTCAATAAGATACTCTCTTAGGCACTTGGGACCTTGGTACAGAGAAGGTACGTGGAAAATAAAAAGCAGAATTCAAGGCCCTGGCCCTTGAGAAGCTGTTCTTACCACTGGCCTTTCAGGGAAGTTGTTAGGGAGCCGCAGAATCAAGTTCCAGTGTGTGTGGAGGGGGCGTGGGGGAGCTGCTCCCCAGCGGACCCAGGTCTGCGAGACTGTTGCCGGAAGTGCTAATGCCATATGATGTACCTGTACTTAGGCTGGGGCCGGAGGGAGTGACCAGGAAGGGCTCCAGGGCTGAGTTAAGCCTCCTCCAAGGTTGGGAAGCACCTCTTGTGAGCTCAGAAATAGTGCAGGGCGTCTACCCTCCCCACGGATAGGTTTCTGGAGTGTAGACCTCACACCTCCTTGAACGAGTCCATCAGCAAAGGTGAGGTTTGTAGCAAACCCTAGAGGAAGGTCAGTTTGAGAGGAAAAACTGTCTTAAGTCAAGCACAGAACAGGAAGTAGAGCTATTTGCTTTTGTAGCACAAAATGGTCATTATTTCTTTAAAACTCACCAACTCCTTAACTAGGACGAGTTGAGATCGAAGCTCATGAGAATTGCCTAAGAGCAAGGTTAGGCAGCATAAGATTATACAATGAAGCCGAATTTATGTAGGTTTTTTTTTTTTTTTACAAACTTTCAAATATATTTTTTTCTTAGAATTTAAAAGGGAAACTAAACGTTCCAGCTGTCAAGAGTCTGTGATTTTTATAACAATGTATCAGATTTTGAAATAAGCTCAATATCTAATACGTAGCTCTGATTTTAATTTTAAAGTGAGCGAATTCAGGGAACACCTCACCGAATGGGCAAATATGGAAAGAGTTGCTCTGCTTCAGTGGAAAGTGAGCTGCAGACTAGATTAGCACTAGTAGCTCCACGCGCCCTGTGCCAGGTACTGTGTTTTCTGGCAGGTTCCCTCGACCCTTTACAGATAAGAGGACCGAGCTTTATTTAGAGAGATTATGTGCCATTAGTTTCATGCTGCAGAGGAGGGAGCTTAGGCAAAACTTCAAGTGAGCTGTCCAATAAATAATAAGCAAAATGAACCTCTTGTTTTCCATTTAAGGGCATTCATCTAATATAACTCATTCCTCTCTCACTGCTATTTATCCTTCAACCTTTCCTTAACTTAAAGCTCTAAACAGACCTATGAGAAGCTAGAGAGACTGAACATTATTGTAAAGACGAATACTTTGAAAAGAAACTCAATTTTATTTCTTCCAGGACTGTATAGCAAAGGCACTAGGTTAATGCCATGTGAGTACGTAAGGATGATTTGTAATTAACAGGTGACTGTTTTTATGTTCGTCTATAATTGGAAATCGTTTATTCTCTGAAGTGGTTTAAGTACTTGGGAGGCAGCTCCATGAAATGAAGAAAGACTGGTCTTTGGAGAACAATAGGCCCACTTCCTTTCCCCCATAAAGATCCCTCCTTCACGTATTTTTTTATTCTGTGCTCAGAAAGGATATGCAAAGGGTCAGCCCAGCCTTGTGGACTGGGTCTCAAGTTCTGAATTAGTGATCCGAGTTAATGAGGTTTTACTATTTTATAGCTGATCTTCCTTGTGAAACTGTAAAACACAATTCTACTTCCCTATGGTCGGTGCAATTTACGGTCCATCACTTACATGGTTTCAGCCAGAAAGTCAAGTTGACTTTCTAAGTGTTTCCTTTTGTGGACTGCCTGAGGTCAAGCTGTTGTTGAATCACAGATTTTCTGAAGGAGAAGCAGCTGCCAGGAGAATTGCGTGTGAGAAAAATCAGAAAAGGACTAAGTAGATTGGGGTAGAATAGAGGAAATCTAGGGTTTAGCATATGCCAGTAGGCAGGGAATGCCTGTTGTAGGCAGAATAGAACTATCTCAGCTGAGTGGCTGCATGTCTGAATACCCTCCAGGTGTCCACTCAGAAATCCAGGCCAGTGGGCTGTGATGGGCCCCCTGTTCTAATCTGAAAGTGGAGAAAGTGCAGATTTCTCTGAAGGCTCTTGGACATATGTTCCATTGTCCTATAGGGAGGCACCATCCTTTCCTTTGGGACAGGAAGGATGGAATGAAAATTTTATGAACTGGAAATTGAACATATGAATGGAAAATACAAGCAGATGTTGGTTGTCTGGGGTAGAGGAAAATTGTCAAAATTTCAGGTTTCAAATCTCTCCTTGCAAGTAGGTTAGAAATGAGCATTCGCTTAACCATCCTGCCAAAATAAGTCGGTGCTATTTATTCTCTCAATTGCGTGTGTTTCACATATCTGATTCCCTTATGTTAGGTCAGTTCTAGTTTTCAGTTAAACCTCCTCAAAAGTCCTTTGAAAGAATCTCATGGAATTCTTTAAGAGCTAAGGTCCTAGAATAAACTTTATTTTTAATTGATTTGATTGTAGACATTTTCACTCCAGCTTATTTCTCAGTCTTGATGAAATAACTGTTTTCCCCACGGAGTCAGATGAAATTAAGAAGCTCTTCAATGGATCTCCAGCTCTGATTTGCTCCTAGTGAGTCTAGGATCAAGGAATGTTTACTTTAGGACTGTAAACATGCCCATTGCTTCCACCCTGACTCATTCTATTGGAAACTCTGACAGTGGTAACAGGAATATCTTCACCCATAACCCTCCCTATGTGCTTAATTTTCGAGTCTTTGTTTTGTTATCACAGAACAATAAGATAATTTATATGAAATAACTGACATTGTATGGGAAATCTTTTCAAAAGCTATGAAACTTATACAGTGTGGGCTCCTGGAGTGGATTTCTTCCGTGTGTGTGTGTGTGTGTGTGTGTGTGTGTTTGAATAATCACTTTTTTTTCTACTGGGAAATCTGAGGCACCAAAAAAATGTCATTAACAGACAACTGGCTTGTTGAATACATCACAGAAAAGAACCTTTCATGATGATTTTGTGGTCAAAATTTAAATGCTAAATTCAGACAGCTATAAAAACTACAAACAGATTTGAAAAGAAAGAATGCCATCAATCACAGGATTTTTACCTTCACGGAAATTAGATTTATTGAAATAAACTGGTAAATAAAAATACTTTCTGGCTTGGGAGAATCAACCTAGTTTCTGATACTTTTCCTCAGCTCCAAAAGTGTCATCAATCTCTCTGTTTAGATGCAGTGCAGCCAGGTGTTCAGAATCATAGGGGGACAAAAAGAATTAGCTTCTTGCTGAATAGGGGAAGTTAAGCCAAAAAAAAAAAAGCTGGTGTAACAGGGCTTAAAACTATGAAAAATGTAGACCCATTGAACTGAACCCCCTTTTCCCTTCTCCTGCCCCCAGGAATAATTCTGCTGCAGGGCTGATTTCAAGGACATGGATTGTTGACCTCATCCCAACATCAGAACCTCGGCGGTTGTTCTGATTTTTGCACCATTCCAGGCAAGTTGACTTTATATGGAAATAAAATTGAACCTTAGAGGTCTGACTGTGACATTCCAATCAAGAAAACTTGCTGAAGCCCACAGAGCCTTTCTCAGGGGGCCTGATGGTAGCCTCCAGAAGGTGCGGCCTCAGGTGGTCCCCCTTCTTCTGTGGCAAGAATAAACTTTGGGTCTTGGATTGCTACACCACCTGTGGAGAAAATGGTATGCGAGGGAAAGCGATCAGCCTCTTGCCCTTGTTTCTTCCTCCTGACCGCCAAGTTCTACTGGATCCTCACGATGATGCAAAGAACTCACAGCCAGGAGTATGCCCATTCCATACGCATGGATGGGGACATCATTCTGGGGGGTCTCTTCCCTGTCCATGCAAAGGGAGAGAGAGGGGTGCCTTGTGGGGAGCTGAAGAAGGAAAAGGGGATCCACAGACTGGAGGCCATGCTTTATGCCATCGACCAGATTAATAAGGACCCTGACCTCCTCTCAAATATCACTCTGGGTGTCCGGATCCTTGACACATGCTCCAGGGACACCTATGCTCTGGAGCAGTCGCTGACGTTCGTGCAGGCGCTGATCGAGAAAGATGCTTCGGATGTGAAGTGTGCGAATGGGGACCCACCCATTTTCACCAAGCCCGACAAGATATCTGGAGTCATAGGTGCTGCAGCCAGCTCCGTGTCCATCATGGTTGCTAACATTTTAAGACTTTTTAAGGTAGGTAAAGGCATTGTCTTTCTGACCATTCTGAAAGAATAATAAATTGTTCTGACACCAACTGCAGGGTTAAGAAGAAAGCGAAGATGATGAAGATGCTCATTGATCCCCTTCAGGGTCACTAGGTTTCCCAAATAGAGGATTCCGTGTCTGGGTTTCTACACGTGTTAATTTAGTTCCATTATTTAGAACTAATCGTGACTGTTCTTTTTCTGAACAAACAGAAAGATGATAATTTCTGTGACATGTTGAGTCTTCAACATCCTGGAATATCTTCTTTACTGAGGCTCATTTAAAATCAAAGCAAGTATTTTTAGAGAGTATAATGAACTCTTCACACATTTATCATAGGCAACATTGCTATGGTATTTGAGATATTAGATAATTTACTTGGTGAAAGTTCTTTAAAGTGGGATGCTCTGTTATGACAAAAGTTCCTGTGTGAAGAAACAGTATTTATTACTAATGTGTAGATGGGAGTGACACGCTGGGCTAAGGTGGCCATAAAATTGTCAGGTTTATTATGGCTACAGAAGAGCAGAACCTCATTAATTCAGACTGCCCTGATGCAGCCTTGGAATAATTATATATAATTCTTATTGAGTTAAAAGTTCAAATTTAGCAAGATAATTCAATATTTTTTGACTTAGATTTCTATTCAGATGATCTATTACCTATAAATTACATTTACATATTGAATAAAATTGGCAAAATAAAATGATGTATGTAACAACACCGTGAGAGTATAAAGTGCCATAAAAATAGTTACTGTAACTCACCATCTTTCATTAACTTTCTCATTTTATTTGTTAATATCCATTATGTAGTCTTTTGTAATGACAATTTTTAAAATTGAAAATACTTTTCATTCTGATTTCCTACTCTGGAACATGCCTTTTCCAACTTACTCTGAACTAATGAGGCTTTGCTTGGTATTGAGAAACTGTTCCTATGCATATTACATTTAAACATATTAAAGAATATGGAGAATTAGGTGACAGATCTAGTGACAAAAGTGAACAAAGTGATGGGAAACTTGCTTCACAATAAAGATAAAAGGAATTGAATCAAAGGCTTTCTGGTTGGGAAGATATCTCGGAGGACCATCTAGTGTGGTTCACTTCATGCGCTGTAATCCTCTCTGTAACACCCTTCACCCCCAAAGTGGCTGTCCAGCTTCTGAATGAATTCCCTTAGTTTGGACAAGAGAATGCTAAGAGGCAGCTTAATGACTCTTTTCAGATGGATGGCATTTTCTCAAATGAGGATGCTGCTGAGCAGAAGCAGCTCTGTGTCTGAGCAGCACTGAACGGGCACAAACAGGCTTTAGGGAATTCTGACACATTTGAGCAGGACATTAGGAAGAGCCCCATGCCGGGAGGAGGACACCGATTAAAACAGGCCGCCAAGGGCTCTCTAATTCTTCATCTCTGGAAACTTTCAAGGCAAACTGGCAAGTTGTTAATAATTTATCCAGGGCTTAGCTGACCCCTTGTCCAGAGGCAAGATGCAGAACCAGGTCTCTGCAGGGTTTCCTCACATCCCGGGACCTGGGACTTCTCCCAGCAGTCCCCACTCCGAGCCACATGGCATTTTCTGCTTGGGGTGATGTCCCACTCCAGCCACCTTCCCACTTCTCTTCTCTGACTTGATCTTCCCTGCTTTCTCCAGAGCATCTCTTTCTGTTCCCAACTCAGCAACTATGGCCCAACAACACTCACTTTTAGAGAAGAGGTAAACCTTCATGAAGATTTTCTCCCTTCCTTCTGTTACCTTCCCCTAATGGGCTAGTTCTGGTTCCCATCCATCCCACCAGAAATACTCGGAATCCTTCTTCTTCCTGTAGTCTGGTGCCCCGTTAGGCAAGGATTTGAGCATGGGGTGGAAGTGGTTAAGTGCTTATTTGAGATTCTCAGAGCTTGTTTACATCAATTGTGGCACAGAATCAGCTTATCTGTAAAATGGGGATATTAACATTGTGTTAGGTTGTTGGATGGATTTAATGAGAAAATGCAGGTGAAGGGTTCTACTAGGATCTGGCCATGTCCTTTGCCCGCTTGGGCTGCCAAAGGGAAGCTGGGCACCTCCTCGGGCCACCTGAAGGGCGGGTTTTGCTTTTATGCAGTCTGGACCTGGCTTCTTTTCTGCTCTGTTCTTCCCCTATGGACTGGCCGGTTCTCTCCTTACGCTTTTGGGTCACCCAGTGGGAGAATTGCCATCGGCTCTTTGGGCAGAGCCCAATGCTCCATCCAATTTCTGAGACATGGTCTGCGCATAAAGGGGCAAGAGCACAAGGAGTGAAAGACTTTAGCCTGGAGGGGACATTGGTTATGGTGAATGTCATAACGGAGATTAGTACCCTGGCACGGAGTGACCATTTAATTTATAGAAGTGAATGTATTTATTAATCAAATTATCAGGCTTGAAAAATTTGTGTCTTTTAAAAGTAAGGGAGAGGATATAGGTGCTCAGCCCATCTTCCAGCTCAGCATGAAGCCACATGAATGCGATAATTACAACTTGTTGTGTTACTTTGATGATTTCTATGAGACCTCCAGGCAGCACTTCACAATAATATTAATTATGAAATGATGATGGTCACTTTTAGAATTAGAAAATGTTTCCATTAATATATAAATATGTCCTGTTTAAACACACAGATGCTGGGCTGACATGAAATATTAGAATAGCTATTAAAGTTATAATTATAAAATTAACACTTTGGGATTGGCCTATAGTTCCATTTTAAAAATTAGTAATTTTATTAAGTCAAGCGCTCTGACTTGAATACAGGTCAACATTTAGGACAGTTTTATGGAGCTTGGGCTCCTCCAGGACAGCATAAGACCCACAGAATCTACAGTGATGCATGGGTATCAGTATATTGCCACTTATTCCTGGATTGATGAAGTTGAAGAAGGTAGAGCATCTTGGTTTGAAAATATACAAATATTTAACCCTGACGATAAGGGATGTGAGCAAGGTCTTGATTAATGCATTTACTCTCTGTCCTGCTCAACAATAAATGTTACTTGGGGGTTTTTAGAATGCAGCTGGGATCTGTTTAAAACTGTGTAGAAAATATTTGGGCTAAAATTGTAAGTAATCTCCAGATTTCTCAGTTCCTTTTTTTTTTAGACAGTCTGGTAAAGGCATGCAGTAATTTAGTGTGGGCTCCCTTGTGAAGGAGTCAATCTGCGGGCCTCTCCATCTTCCCGTCCTTCCGTCTTGCCCCTCCTGTGGCAGCCTGTCCTTGTATCCCTCGATGTTCTCTTAATTGAAGTCTGGTTTCCGGAAAGGTTATCAGTCATCTGCATATAGTATGTCTGTGTTGAAGTCAGAGGAGGATTCTATCTTCTGCAGGATCACTAAATATTGAATGAAATAATTTGTGTTTGTAAAGCGGATCCAGGCATCAGTGGGGGGGGGGTGTTCATTTAGCTCCCAGGACTGCACCTGGAGGACATTTGGGCAGCGGGTAGAGCCGGACACCTCTGGGTGCAGAAGCTGCCCTGGGGTCTGCGCCCACAGGACTCTCCTCATGCCCCAGGGGTGGTGTGTGTGGCTTAGCAAATGCCACGACCCAGTGAGTGAGTGCATGCCTCCAAGGCCCTCTCTAGGAACCATTTTAATGACTGAAGTGTCTCACAGTTCCCAGGTGAGTTGTGAGCGAAAACAAATTTGAGAGTTACAGAACAAGACTTTAATGAACTGAATCTTTTAGAAATACGACTGTGTCTCCACACACACACACACACACACACACACACACACACACACCCTCTTTATATATAGCTTAACATGGGGGCAGAGTGGTCACCTGGGCGATTGTTTAATCTCTATAGCAAGTTAATGGTTTTAGATAATAGTACTATCAATTATGATAATGTGACATGTAACTGCAGAACCGCAAAGCCAGAACCGCTCCATCCCACACAGAGGGGAAAATGTCAGCGTGGTGGCTCCTGGATTGCAGAGAGATGAAGGAAAAAAGGAAGCCGCTCTCAGAGCTGGTGCAGTTTGAAAAGAATTTAAAAAAAATAATGAGAAGGCCTTTTGGAAATGTTGACCGGGAAGCCCATAATTTAAATTTGTTTCATTAAGTCCTTTGGAGGAATTTGCGTATGTTTTATAAGGAGCTCAGATTTTTTTTTCCATTTTCTAGAACATTTCCACCTCTCTCCTTCAAATTAGAGCAAATCTGTTCCTCAAAACACCTTTCTTACTTTGAGCAAAGATCGAACATTCCATGTTAAAAATAGCACATTGGTGCTTGAAGGTGATGCACATTAATGTCTACATAGATGCATTGGGGTTATAAAAAGACAGTGTCAGGTTTAATTTCTCTCGCTCATGTTTTCCTAGTCAACTTTACCCAGGGAGTTAATTTTCTACTCTTGAAGGATAAGAGTTACATAGTCTGTAGTGTATACTTCCCAGAGCAATCAAGTGAGTCTTTCAAATAGAAGTCTGCCTGTGGGCGGGTTAGAAAATTTCTTCCTACGTGGCAGTGTCCTGGTTATAAATGGCTAACATTGACCTTTGTGTAAGTAAATGAAGCACTGAGGCACCCCGTTACCCTGGTGGAAGCCTTTGCCTGCCTGGCTATGTTTACAAAGATGTATTTTCTTCCAAGAGACTCTGCTAATTGTAGCAACCACTTCCATAAAGCCAAACGTGTTGCGAGCTATTTATTGCATACAATGGGCTTTATTAACTGTAAACTCTGAAAAGGTACATCTTCCATAGCCAAGCTCATCTAGTGAGATGGACAGATAAATGAGCCCAGTCAATAAACTCAGCAGGAGGTAACATTTGATGTCAAATCTCACTTGATGGCAAATAGATAAATGGGAAATTGAAGATTGCAATTCTTTGCTATTGCAGTAAGCTCTAAATTACCTTTGTAAAGCAGACTTGGTAAAGTCACTCCCCTTCTTAGAACTCTGATAATGGCTACCATTACCTCTAGAATGAGGGTCCATCTGTACTTTGGGAAGCCCTTTTTCACTTCTCTGGACAGATTAACTTTCTTTGTTAATGTAACAAAACTCAACAAGGGCAGCATGATCTCCAGGATCTCCACGAGGGCACGTAAATCTTGTTTGTTGTTGTATTTCCAGCACTTAGTGTGGGCCTGTCTGGGAACCTTCCAAAGTGTCTGTTAAATGAATGAATGAAGAAATGAACGAATGAACTGTATTTCTCCTATCCCAAGTCCTGGAAATAATAGGCTTTGGGCAGGTAGGAAAGAAGTGGAATTTTGTGTATTTTACTTTTATACTCTGAGAAAAAGGATAGAAGGAGGGAGAAGGGGAAAAAGGAGACATGATATATTTTGGGAGTTCCCATTTTCATGTGTTTCCTCACTTTTAAAAAAACCAATTCACATTTTCTCTAAACAGATTTTTAACATTATACATTAAATAAGTAAACGACATAAGCACATTTTCATTTTTAAAATGATAAGCAATGAATAAGTAAATAGTGTAAAATGGGAAGAAACCACATATCTGTTAATAAAATCACACACACACATATACAAACAGAATTTTATTAATAGGTATGTGTCTTATGATTTTCTTTTTCATGTAACAATATGTCTGGGAGAGATTTCCATGTTGGTTAATATAGATCTACCTCAGTAATTCTCAACCCTGGAGGCACATTAGCCTCATGTGGATAGTTTTTTTTTTAAGTGCTGATGCCCAAACCCTATCCAAGACCAACAAAATTGGGGTGGAGCCCTGGAATTGGTATATTTTAAATAATCACCAGGTTATTCTGACATTTGTCCAGAATTGAGAACTATAAAGCTTAATTTTTAACAGCTGCTTGGTTTTTAATTATAAGAATAGACCTTAATTTATTCAATAAATCCCTTACTGATAGCTTACTTCCCTCTAATTTCTTAAGATCATTTATCATTTGAAAAAAAGTAGAGCCCTAACCGGTTTGGCTCAGTGGGTAGGCCTGCGGACTGAAAGGTCCCAGGTTCCATTCTGGTCAAGGGCATGTACCCTGGTTGCAGGCACATCCCCAGTAGGGGGTGTGCAGGAGGCAGCTGATCAATGTTTCTCTCTCATCAATGTTTCTAAATCTCTATCCCTCTCCCTTCCTCTCTGTAAAAAAAAAATCAATAAAATATATTAAAAAAGTGAAAACAATGCTAGAGACTCATTCAAGCACTATTTGCTCTAGAGTGAATGTTGCAATGGTAGAGCCCTTTCTTGGGCCAGCAAAGGGGCTGAATTAATGAATTACCACAAACACCTTGCTATAAGGCTGACTCACAACACAGGCACACATCACAGGCTGTGGCTCCTCATGCCATGTAGTAACTCAGAATCAGTGTAGTGATCATATGCTCAGACTGCTAAAGGAGCGTTGCAACTCTCATTGGGTGGAGAAGGAACACATTTTTAACTAGGTGAATTGAAATTGAATCTTTCTTTTCCCTTGAAAGGTCTGAAATCCTACAGTGAATACTGGAGACATCTCAAGAGCTTACTTAGTGATGAATGCCTATCTTGTGGGTGTTTTAAGTGATGAGGTTGTTTAAATAATGAGGAGTCTTTCCAAGAGAATGGCTTGTGACTGGATGCTATATATATTTTGTTTAAGAAGTTGTCTGAAAACCTTTCTAGAGGGAATCCGGGTGTAGGTAAATAAAGAAACAAATTCACATCAGGAAAGTCTTGTGCTCTTCTACTCATTCATCCTAAAGACTGCAGTGGTTTTAAAAAGATTTTATAGACTAATTATTTTAGAGAAAGTTTTAAGTCTACAAAAAATTGAAGATTGCAATGGTTTTATTTGGTTTCAGGATAGGTTTCCTCCCAGAGTCTCCTGAAGATAGTGTTTTGCAACCAAAGGTCGTACCTTCCTAGGAAGTCTTACAATCTGAAGGTTGCCCCCGGGCTCCCACCCAGCAGTTCTCAGACTTTAGCATGAATCAGAATCACCCAGAGGACTCGTGAAAACACAGATTGCTGAGCCCACCTTCAGTTTCTGAGTCAGTAGGTCTGGTTGGGGTCTGAGACTGCATTTCCAACAGTTCCCAGGTGATGCCGACACTGCTGTTTTGCAGACCACACTTTGAGAACCCCCGCTCCCTACAAATCGCTCGCTGGCTGGCTGACTTTGCAAGTCAAAGGACACAAAGCAAAAATGAGATTGAACAATGTTCGGTCGGGCACAGTCTTTCTTCTTTTGACTCAGGCCCGGTTGGATTTCTGTTTGTATTGGTCATAATCACAGCAGCTGCTGTATGGATCTATTTTTAATTGTGTGCCCTTTTGGAAGTTGTGTTTCTTACTAAATAATGCATGGCTCAGGAATAATGGTCAGTGTGATGGTTACTTGAACACAATTTCTAAAGCAGAGTCACTCAGATTACCATTTTTACTACCTGTGACAGCAGAGCTGACTGATTTAAGAAACCTAGACTGTAAGGTCCACATTAGCTGGAAAGTGAGAACAGTCAGAGACGGAAGAGGCTATGATTCGTCTCAGCTACCAGCAATTTGTCTTCAGAAACCATGACAGCTACCTCCTGATTTCCATTATGCAACGAGATTGCAAATGGCATTCCACAGCGGTCTTCATCAATAGAGGGTCACAAGAGGCGCTGCTTTCCCCACAGTGGGGAAAGCGGCCTATTTACCCATTTAATTGAAGAAACACATTCTCTGGCAAAAGAGAGACATCTCTTTTAGCCGTAATTAGGCACTTTTCCTCTCTTTAAGCACTCTTAATAACCTAAAAATATGCGTGTCATCTTTATGTATTTTAAATACATAATGAGCACAAGGCTGGTGGGGTGGGAAGGGGTCCAGGGATAGCATTGTTCAAAGCCACCTTTATCTGTTTCCAGAATGAGGCCAAATCTCTGCTGCTTTACTCCGTTAGGCCCAGCAAGCTAAGAGGCATGCGTCCTCAATGTTGGCCATCAGTCTCCCTCTGAGCTTGGGGAGGCTGGGTTCCTTGGCATAATGTAGCCTCAGATCTATGATTTACTCCCCGCTTTGGAGAAGTCATGGATCCGTCTCTGTGTCCCACATAGTGACACCCTGGGTTCCCTAGGGATGTGAAGATGGTGACATATTCTTGCTCCAGCATCTCACCTTGCTTCCTTTCACGTGGATGGAGTGTGACCTCTAGCTTTGATTAGTGCTTGTACTGTTTCTTACCCTTTCAGTGTTTACATTGTGACAATTCTGTACATTAGAGTTCTCAAAATTATTTATCATCTCAGTTCTGAGAATATTTGCATTTATATTGCTTATAGAACAAATGGCATGTCATCCTTATGCAGATGTGTTGTATAGACATTTGTGACCTATAGATATTTATCATCAGGTGCTATCTATTCAAATTATAGATTATTATAATATACTTATCTAGTGGTGCTGGTTTTCTTTTGAATAAAACAGATGAATATGAGTTATATGAAGTAGGTCAGGCTCTGTAGTCAGACTGCCTACAGATTCTGATGTAATGCTTATTAGCTATATTACCTTAATCACACTAGTTCATCTGTCTCTTTCTTAGCTTGCTTATCTGAAGAGTGGATGATAATAGCACCTCCTTCATAAGATTTTAAATAAAGATAAATAAGACAAATTGCATGAAGTCCTAAGCAAGGTCCCTGGCACATAGCACCGTGTTTGTTCTGATGATGAGAACGAGGAGGAGGAGGTTGATGGTCACCATCAGTAGGATATTCATTTGGAGTTATGCCTCTCCAATTTCTCAACATCCTTAGCGAATTGCTTTATTTTATGGACAATGGCAGATTGGCATGAAAGGTGTAGTCATTGGCCAAGAAACAGCACAACTGATAGGTCCAAATAGGCTCTGGCAGGGAGCAAGGATATCTTGTTTGTCCAAAGGCCAGACATGAGCCTGGCACCTCATGAACCCCATGCTCCAGCCAACTGAGCTAAGAAAGTCATGTACTGCTGTTCTTTTGAAATCCCTGTTGTTCGGTGCTAAGAGTTTTCTAAAAGAACGGGTGACCCAAAGATAAGCTGTGCTAAATTTCAGTGCTGTTCCAACACCCAAACAAAAGTGCCACTAGATTTCAGTTTTGAAACAACAACAAAAAATTCTGGCTCCTGTGGATTCTTTCCCAGGACCCCGGTTTGATGGTAGAAGAGGTGGCGTTGTGGTTGAGGATAAGCAGCCGCCTCACCCCAAGTGTGGGTGGCAGCCTTTACGTTAGTCTTTTGGGTTGGAATTCCCTTTCTTCGCTGTGTTTGGTACAATGACCTAACACAGGCCTCCTCTGGACAAAGAACACTACCCTTATATTGAGGGTATAATTTCCCTCTCTCCCAGGGATGGCCTACATAACACTTACACCTGTCACCTTCTGGTATAGATGTCAGGATGTAAGCTCTAAAATAATTCAGAAGTCACATTCATTTTCAGACAACTAGAAAAACATAGGGTGTCCCCCCAAGAGTATACACACTTTGACTAATGATAAAGGCAGTGTTTATTAAAATACATTTCATTTTTAAAATTGAGCTGTCAGCTATTAAAATGTATATACATTTTTTGGGGACACCTAAATATTCAATTTTGACTCACACTGGGACTAATCTTGCTCTATCTGTTTGTAATTATGTCCCATTAAATTTTCACTGTAATCAACTATGGATAATGTACTCAGTGTAAAAGGACTTCAAGGGGAAAGAGAAATGATATTTTCACAACGTAGAATTCTGTGGTCTGGTTAGGAAGTGCAGAACTCTATCAGAGTGTTGTGAGATAATGCTAAACAATTCCTGGGATAGTCTTTAAGCTCAGTAAGTATTAAATCTCTTTTTTATTTTCCACCAAGAGAAGCAGAATAAGATGAAAAAATGCCAGCATACTATCCACTTACTCTCCTTCGTTACTTAAATAGGTAATAATCAATTCTCCAGTAGGTATGTAGTCAGCATCCATGAACATAGTTTTTGGACACTCTAGGCAGCGGTTCTCAACCTGTGGGTCACGACCCCTTTGGGGGTCGAACGACCCTTTCACAGGGGTCGCCTAAATACATCCTGCACATCAGATATTTACATTACAATTCATAACAGTAGCAAAATTACAGTTATGAAGTAGCAACGAAAATAATTTTATGGTTGGGTCACAACATGAGGGTCGTGGCATTAGGAAGATTGAGAACCACTGCAGGGGATAATTATGAAGGAAGTAGAAGATTCTAAGCCTTCACATCCAAGCTCAGAATCTAGTTGGGGAGAAACCATGAACACCTATACAATAACAATGAACAATATAAAACCATGTAAGGCTACAGTGTGGTGCCAGGCTGTAGAAGACCAGCTTCACCTCAGGAAGCTGCAGTGATCAGTGAAGGCTTTGTGTGGTCATGTGGGATGGGGCTTGGCCCAGAGCGATGGGTAGCAGGATATAAACCGTGAGGCCAGGAGAGGAGAAGGGCTCTTCCAGAAACCAGGTGTGGGGAAATCCCTGCGTCCTGGACCTGAATGTGAAAATGGAAGTGGAAACCTCATTTCTCCCTCATGGCATCTCTCCTATGACAAAACTTGAAAGGATCATGTTAAGTGTCTCCTAGGAGAATTCAAAAGGAGGAAGGTTGAAAGGCTATGTCCCCAGCTGTCACTGAAAACAAAACTCGAGGCCTCAGTTAAAATCCAAGCAAGTGGGTACAGAGCATCCAAAGGGCAGAATGCTACGCCCTCTCATTCAGGGGCAGGAATAGATAAAGGAGGTGAATTGCTGTGGGATTCAAGGAAGGAGCTAGGCAGCGGTTCTCAGCCTGTGGGTCGCTACCCCTTTGGGGGTCGAACGACCCTTTCACAGGGGTCGCCTAAGACCATCGGAAAACACATATATAATTACATATTGTTTTTGTGATTAATCACTATGCTTTAATTATGGTCAATTTGTAACAATGAAATTGGGGGTCACCACAACATGAAGAACTGTATTAAAGGGTCGCGGCATTAGGAAGGTTGAGAACCACTGAAGAGGATCCAGGAGAAGCCCTCCAGCCCCCCATGCTTTGCACTTTGGAAATCGAGTAGCTTAAGATAAAAAAGAAACATTTCTCATCTGCCACATGCATATCTTGCATATCCTGTTTATTTTATTCTCTTCTCATCAAACATGGATACACAATTTAATTGCCGAGAGAGAAATTAAATGCATGATCAGTGAATCGATTTTATTTGCTTTATTCCAATAAGAAAAGCCACCGTCCTTGAGGGGCTCACACTTGCTTCCTTCCGTCTTCCTGACCTGGAGTAAACTGGGAGCAGTCATATGTGCACTTTCTCTGACGAAGTGGTCAGGGATCTCAGTAAGGGAAAGACTTTATAATATTCTAAATATGAAGTGTTTTGAGAGATTTGGAAATAGGTTCTGTATTGTAAACAGCATAAGTGGTTACTTTTCTTCTTAATGCTGTGGCCCTTGAACTTGGACTTTCTACTCTCATACCCACAATTTATATGGGAGTTTGATGGGATGTATTTTCTTGTCTTGAAACCACTGGGATGAAATTTTAAATCCTTGGAATTTTTTTTCATTGTGCCTGAGGAAAGAAGATACTAGAAATTCCATTTTTTTTTTTTAGTTTGGATTACTTTATTTTGTTTTTATGCAGCTAAAGTACCTAGTTAAGTTTTGTGTATTTATACATTAATATTTACAGGTGACACCTTGCTGAAAATAAAATAGATTAAGTAGGGGACATTTTCCCCACAGCTTCCTTATCTAACAAAAATAAAGTAACCCAGCATCACTCCTTAACCGAATGCCCCACCTGTCACCTCCATGCTGATTGTGCCAACACTGTCCTGGGGCCTGGGGGTAGCGTGGGGGTCAAGGGTCTGTATGCGAAACACGGTGGGTTTAAGCACATGCTGGGAGACTTGGGATTTTAAGCGTCACACCTATATTTACCCTTAAGTATTTTTCTGAATTATGAGGAACAAAATGAAAACCAGTAGTTTTGGACCATAATTACAGTTAAATTTCAGCCATAACGTGATTAAAAAAAATAGATATTTAATCAAGTGATTTAAAATATTGTAGTGGTCCAAGCTTGATGAATAAATATTATTTTAACATCTTATTTTAAAAATTTCATGATGTTTAAACTAATAGCATTAATATTTCATTCTAGTGAAGTGGTACAAATTTAGGATTCGCAGTATAATAAGTGTAAAACATATAAATAATGCTGACCACATCTACATGATAAGACTTACCCTTAAATTATCTATCTTCAGTTAGAAAATCTTTTTTATGAGAAAAAAAATGCTGTTTTCCATTGTACTTTGTTTTATATTAACTCAATTAAATTCAGTAGCAGAGTTCCACTGTTTTTACTATTTTTATTTATTTATTTTACTTTGTGCTTTTATTTATTTTTAAATTAAATTTTATTTTTTAAATAGTTCTTTATTGTTGAAAGTATTACACATGTGCCCTTTTGTACCCCATTGACCCCTCCAGCCCGCCTCCCCCACCCCTCAGGCCCTCACTGCCCCATTGTCTGTGGCCAGGGGCCATGCATATATGCATTCAAGGTTCTTGGTTAATTACCCCCCCCCCCCCCACCCAGATTCCATACTCTGTTCCATACTCCCACGTCTCTGGATCCACTCCGTTCATCAGTTTATTTTGTTAATTAGATTCAGCATGTGTGAGATCATGTGATACCTGTCCACTGTTTTTAAATATCATAAACACAAATGTTTTAGGAAGTTTGGCACAAAGTAATTACTTCTTTAAAAAGCTGTTTTTGGGGAGAAACCAAGATGGCGGCATAGGTAAACACCGGAGTTTGCTGCCTCGCACAACCACTTCAAAAATACAACTAAAAGATGGAACGGATGTCACCCAGAACCACAGGAAGGCTGGCTGAGGGGAAATTCTTCAACTAGAAGGAAGGAGAACAGCGTGCCGAGACTCAGAGGAGGCGCAGTGCGGAAAATACAAAGGTGCGGAGGTACGCACGGAGCGGGCTGGTGGCTGAGGGCGCGGTTGTCGTTTTCAATCGGGAGGGAGTCTTGGACTCTGAGCTCCAGTTCTGGGTGAGTCTCTAGGGACCCAGACTCAAACAGGAGAAGCGGGACTGTCTGGCATCGGTCGGAACGCGAGGGCAGCTTTCTCTCCAAGGTTTGCAGCGGATGCTGGGACTCTGAGAGGCAGAGCCTCTGGGGACGGGACTGAGAGCAGCCATAACTGCTCGCTCCGCCCGCCCTGTTGATCCCCGGGAACCCGCCCCGCCCAAGCCCCGCACAGAGCCATTTGCCGGATAGCCTCAGGCAAAGGCTAGATTAGCACCTCCCCAGAGACAGAAGTTTTCCCACTGCAGACACAGCTGATTCTCACAGCCAGTTGGCCTGGAGGTCAAATCCCCCTAGTATTAACTACAACAATCAAGGCTTAACTACAACAAGACTGTGCACAAAGACCACTAGGGGGTGCACCAAGAAAGCATAAAAAATGCGGAGACAAAGAAACAGGACAAAATTGTCAATGGAGGATATTGAGTTCAGAACCACACTTTTAAGGTTCCTCAAGAACTGTCTAGAAGCCGCCGATAAACTTATTGAGATCTACAAGAAATCTAATGAGACCCTCGATGTTGTGATAAAGAACCAACTAGAAATTAAGCATACACGGACTGAAATAAAGAATATTGTACAGACTCCCATCAGCAGACCAGAGGAGCGCAAGAATCAAGTCAAAGATTTGAAATGCGAAGAAGCAAAAAACACCCAACCAGAAAAGCAAAATGAAAAAAGAATCCGAAAATACGAAGATAGTGTAAGGAACCTCTGGGACAGCTTCAAGCGTACCAACATCAGAATTATAGGGGTGCCAGAAGATGAGAGTGAGCAAGATATTGAAAACCTATTTGAAGAAATAATGACAGAAAACTTCCCCCACCTGGTGAAAGAAATGGACTTACAGGTCCAAGAAGTGCAGAGAACCCCAAACAAAAGGAATCCAAAGAGGACCACACCAAGACACATCATAATTAACACTCCGGTGTGGGGTGAATTTCCCGCCAAAATATAAGATGGCTCTGTCTTTTGGTTTTGTTCCATCCACCAAAAGGGTGGATTACAAACAAATATTTGGTAATACGCAGTTACAATCGGCCCGAGTTTACACGTTTCCTGCACTCCACCGCAAATCTATATGAACCGAGTTAAAGACGGCTCCCGCGGAGTACGCGCAATTCACGCGAGCCGACTTAACTCGTTTCCCCCACTCCAAGTGTTAAAATGCCAAGAGCAAAAGACAAAGAGAGAATCTTAAAAGCAGCAAGAGAAAGAAACTCAGTTACCTACAAGGGAATACCCATACGACTGTCAGCTGATTTCTCAACAGAAACTTTGCAGGCCAGAAGGGAGTGGCAAGAAATATTCAAAGTGATGAATGCCAAGAACCTACAACCAAGATTACTTTATCCAGCAAAGCTATCATTCAGAATTGAAGGTCAGATAAAGAGCTCCACAGATAAGGAAAAGCTAAAGGAGTTCATCACCACCAAACCAGTATTATATGAAATGCTGAAAGGTATCCTTTAAGAAGAGGAAGAAGAAGAAAAAGGTAAAGATACAAATTATGAACAACAAATATGCATCTATCAACAAGTGAATCTAAGAATCAAGTGAATAAATAATCTGATGAACAGAATTAACTGTTGATTATAATAGAATCAGGGACATAGAAAGGGAATGGACTGACTATTCTTGGGGGGGGGAAAGGGTGTGGGAGATGCAGGAAGAGACTGGACAAAAATCGTGCACCTATGGATGAGGACAGTGGGTGGGGAGTGAGGGCGGAGGGTGGGGTGGGAACTGGAAGGAAGGGAGTTATGGGGGGGAAAAAAGAGGAACAAATATAATAATCTGAACAATAAAGATTTAATAAAATAAAAAAAAATAAAATAAAAAGTTGTTTTTTCTAATTCCCCCAATACTGGGCATTATGGAAACTTAGAGATGGAAAGAATTGTTGAGATCTTCTATGATAGCCTTTCATCCAAAGCAAAATCTAACCTATTAAAACCCTTGATCTATAGTGATTCAGTGCTGCCTTTGTTCCTCTTAATTGTGTTAAACATATGTCTTCACCCAACCCCAGCCTAGAGCACAATGCTCTTGAAGGCAAGAAACATATCTTACTCATCTCCATGTCCTTGAGAGTCCCATAATTGGTACCAAATGAATGCATCCAGGACTGATTCCTTTAAATATTGTCAGAGATGGGGTGCCAGGAATCTCACAAACGGGCCTCTTCATTTTGTAATGGCATTCATTTTTCTTCTTCATTCTGACCTGAAATATTCACCCCCCTTGAACAGTTTTAGGAATGTGTTTAATTCCAGAAAGGGTGGGGAGGCTCCCTCAGCCAGCTGGACCCGAGGAAGCAATGCTGGTGTTCAAGAGGGGACCAGATGCTGTGGTCAGTCCCTTCCACCCATTGGTCCTGCTCCTGTCTCTGATGCATGTCTTGTTCATGAGACTGTCCTTCACACGTTTGAAAGATCCCAGTTGTTGGTGAGTCTTGAGTGTTCCAGGCTAAAGGTTCTATTGGATTACCTTCTCCTAATAGTAACAGCACAAGAGCTAACATTTATTAAGCACTTCCTATAGGCCAGGAGTTGTGCTAAGCTTACACTTAGCATGTCTGCTCTGATTTGATTCTCACAGTTTCACCAGATGGCTTTCAGATGAGGAAATGAGGCTTAACTAAAGTTTCTTAGAGAACTTAGTAAGTGGCCAAGCCAGGTTCAAATCTTGGTCTGACAGATGCTAGAGCTTATGCTTACCGCGCCGGCTTTGTCCAGCCTTTCATACAGTATGATTTCAAATCCTCTGTCTTATGGCGTCCTTCCCCTGAACACACTCCTGCTGTTAATTTAACTCTGTTCTAAGCAAATCCATTTTTCCTTGCCATTCTAAAAGATTGCCTTTGAGCAGGCAGGTTAACACCGAGGGCTTCAGCTCTGTAAGCCGCACACTCTCAGTGTCGAAGTGGCTGTAATGGCAAATGGCTAGCCTGATACAAAGATCAAGTCTGTGTGCCCATGACCCCATGCACCGTCCCTGCCTGTGGAGTGGCCACATGTCTCCCTGGGAAATGTTGGGAAAATGTATATCCCTTTAGAAGAGTTGATGGGAGTTTCCTATCGTTCCAGATGTTTTTTTGAGGAGTATATTCGGTGGGAAGAATTTGTATGATTACAGATGGCCGGAGCAGTTTATGTATCAGGAAGTTTTCCATGGAAGGACTAATGTATCCAAAATTATCCTCTGAGGTTAATGGCAGGATGTGGTGAAATTACTTAGGAAAACACTGAGAACATCAAAATAAATATATGTGGTTTGCAGCTACTCCTTTCCCACAATGAAACATGATCTATGATAGCCTTTCCTCAACACATGGGATCAAGTTCTAGATCAAGTGGTATTATGATAAAATGAACATATTTATAGTAAGGTTTTTTTTTTTCAAATTTGAAGAATGGTTGATATACAATATTATATTGGTTTCAGGTATACAACATAGTGATTCAACATTTACATACCTTTTGACATGATCACCATGATAAGTCTAGTAACCATCTGTTCCCACACAAAGTTACACTGTTATTAACTGTATTCCCTGTGCTGTACATTACATTCCGGTGACTTATTTATCTTATAACTGGAAGCTTATACCTCTTAATCCCCTTCACCTATTTGCCTCCCCACCCCCACTCCCATCTCCCTTCCCTCTGGCAGCCATCAGTTTGTTCTCTATGTCTATGAGTCTGATTCTGTGTGTTTTTCCCCCAACTTTTTAAATTATAGATTCCACATATAAGTGAAAGTATATTTGTCTTTCTCTGTCTGACTTATTTCAATAAGCATAAAACCACCTACAGCTGTCCAAGTTGTCGCAAATGACAAGATTTTATTCTTTTTTATGACTGAATAGCATTCATTTTATATATATATCACATCTTTTTTTATCCATTCCTCTATTCATAACACCTAGGTTGCTTCCATATTTTGGCTATTGTAAATCGTGCTGCAATGAACATAGGGGTGAATATCTATTTTCAAATTAGTGCTTTTTATTTCTTTGGATAAATACCCAGAATTGCAATTGCTGGATTGTATGGTAGTCCTATTTTAAATTTTTTGAGGAACCTTCATGCTGTTTCCATGGTGGCCACACCAATTTGCAATCACACCAGCAGTGCACAAGGGTTCCCTTTCCTCCATGTTCTTGCCAGCCCTTGTTTGTTGTCTTTTTGATAATAGCTAATCCAAGAGGTGTGAAGTAATATCTCATTGTGGTTTTGACTTGTATTTCCGATGATTAGTGATGTTGAGCATCTTTTCATGTGTCTCTTGGCCATCTCTTTTTCTTCTTTGGAAAAAAGTCTATTCAGGTCCTTTGCTTATTTTTTAATTGGATTGTTCATTTTTTTAATACTGAGTTGTATGAGGTTTTTATGTATTTGGATATTAGCCCTTATTAGATATATCATTTGCTAATATCTTCTTCCATTCAGTAGGTTGCTTTTTCATTTTATTGATGGTTTCCTTTTCTGTGCAAAATCTTTTTAGTTTGATGTAGTCCCATTTGTTTAGTTTAGCTTTTGTTGCCCTTGCCTGAGGAGACCGATCCCGTGCCCCCCCGCCCCCCCCCCTGCTCCCCGCCTCCCCCCCCACCAAATATTGCTAAGACTGACGTCAAAGAGTTTACTGCCTATGTTTTCTTCTAGGAAGTTTATGGTTTTAGGCTTACATTAAAGTCTTTAATCCATTTTGAGTTTATTTTTGTGTATGGTGAAAAAAAAAGTGGTCCAGTTTTATTTTTTTTGCATGTAGCTGTCCCAATGCCATTTATTGAAAACAGTGTCTTTTTTCTATTGTATATTCTTGCCTCCTTTGCTGCAGATTGATCATATAACTGTGGGTTTATTTCTGGGCTCTGCGTTCTGTTCCATTGATCTAGATGTCTGTTTCTGTACCAGTACTATGCTGTTTTGATTACTATAGCTTTGCAGTATCATTTGAAATCGGGAAGCATAATACATCCAGCCTTGTTTTTCTTTCTCAGTATTGCTTTGGCTATTTAGGGTCTTTTGTGGCTCTATACAAATTTTAGAAATATTTGTTTCTAGTTGTGTGAAAATTGCCTTAATATTTTGATAGGGATTTCATTGAATCTGCGGATTGCTTTGGGTAGTATGAACATAATAACAATATTAATTCTTAGCATCTATGACCATGGTATATGTTTCCATTTATTTGTGTGACCTTCAATATCTTTAATCAGTGTCTTATAGTTTTTGGAGTACAGGTCTTTTGCTTCCTTGGTTAAATTTATACCTAGGTATTTTATTCTTTTTTTGCCACAATTATAAATGGGGTTGTTTTCTTAATTTCTTTTTTCTGATAGTTTGTTATTAGTGTATAGACATGCAACAGATTCTGTATGTTTTGTATCCTACAACTTTAATGAATTGATTTATTAATTCTAATAGTTTTTTGGTATAGTCTTTAAAGTTTTCTTGATGTAATATCTTCCTTTCCAATTTGGATGACTTTTATTTCTTTTTCTTGCCTGATTGCTGTGGCTATGGCTTTCGATACTATGTTGAATGAAAATGTTGAGAGTGGGAATCCTTGTCTTGTTCCTGATCTTAGAGGAAGAGCTTTTAGCTTTTTACCATTGAGTATTATGTTAGCTGTGGGTTCGTTGTATGTGGCCTTTATTATGTTGAGGTGTATGCCCTGTATACTCACTATGTTCAGTATTTTTCTTTTATAATAAATGGCTGTTGAATTTTGTCAGATGCTATTTCTGCTTCTATTGAGATGATCATGTGATTTTTGTCTCTGGGTGTTTAATGTGGTGTATCATGTTGATGGATTTGCAGATATTGAGCATCCTTTCACCCCTGGAATAAATCCCACTGATTTAATGTATATTTTAATTCAGCTTTCTAATATTTTCTTTGAGGATTTTTGCATCTTTGTTCATCAGGAATATTTTCTTTCTTTTTAAAAAAATATATTTTATTGATTTTTTACAGAGAGGAAGGGAGAGGGATAGAGAGTTAGGAACATCGATGAGAGAGAAACATTGATCAGCTGCCTCCTACACACTCCCCACTGGGGATGTGCCCGCAACCAAGGTACAGGCCCTTGACTGGAATCGAACCTGGGACCCTTGAGTCCGCAGGCTGATGCTCTATCCACTGAGCCAAACCAGTTAGGGCAGGAATATTTTCTTTTTTTGTAGTGTCTTTGTCTAGTTTGATAGGTTAATACTAGCCTCATAGAATGAGCTTGGAAGCTTTCCCTTCTCTTCCCTTTTTTATGATAGTTTGAGAAGAGGTATTAACTCTTGTTTTAATGTTTGGTAGAATTTACCTGTGAATCAATTTTTTTGTATTTTCAAAGAATCAACTCATCTGAGGATATGTTTATCAATTTTAGAGAGAAAGGGAGGGAGGAAAAGAGGAAGAGAGAGAGAGAGGGAGAGAGAGATAAAGAAACATCAATATGAGAGAAAATTGATCTGCTGCCTCCCTCATATGCCCTGACCTGGGATTGAACTGATAACCTAGGTAAGTACCCTGACTTGGAATCAAATTAAACCCACAACCCTTTTTGGTGTACTGACAGCGCATCAACCAATCGAGCCACCCAGGCTGGGTTCAAAGAATCAACTCTTAATTTCATTGATTTTTTTTTTTTAGTCTTTATTTCATTTATTTCACTCTGATCTTAATTATTTTCTTTTTTATACTGATTCTTGGCTTTGTTTGTTCTTCTTTTTCCAATTCCTTTAAGTGTAAGGTTAGATTGTTTATTTGAAGTTTTTTTTTGTTTCTTGAGGTAGGCCTATATTACTTATAAACGTCCTTATTGTAGTTGCTATAGATTTTGGAACATTGTGTTTTCATTTTCATTTGTGATAAGGTTTTTCTTTCCTCTTTTATTTTTCTGATGATCTATTGATTGCTTAGTAGCATGTTGTTTAGCCTCCATGTAAAGTGTTTTTTCCAGTTTTCTTCTGTAATTAATTTCTACTTTCATCCCATTGTGGTTAGAAAAGAAACTTGCTATGATTCCAGTCATTTTAAGTTTATTGAGGCTTGTTTTGTGGACTAACAAATGATGTGTCCTGAAAAATGTTCCATGTGCACTTGAAGAATGTGTATTCTGCTGTTTACGGATGGTATGTTCTGCGTACAGTCATGTGCCACATAACGACATGTTGGTCAATGACAGACCACATATGATGGTGGTCCCATAGGATTAAAATGGAACTGAAAAATTCCTATCACAAGTGATGTTGCGGCTGTTGTAAATGTGATAGCACATTGCTTTACCCTTGTGTTTGTGATGATGCTGATGTAAACAACTTACTGTGCTGCCAGTCTTATAAAAGTATAGCAAATACAATTATGTACAATATGTAATACTTGATAATGATAATAAATAATGATGTTTCCACTTTATGTAGTTATTAGAGGCCCGGTGCACAAAAATTTGTGCACTGGTGGGGGGGGTCCCCTCAGCCCGGCCTGTGCCCTCTCGCAGTCTGGGACCCCTCAGGGGATGACCACCTGCTGGCTTAGGCCTGCTCCCTGGGGGATTGGGCCTAAGCTGGCAATCAGACATCCCTCTGGCAGCCCGGCAGCCCTCGGGGGATGTCCACTTGCCAGCAGGGAGCAGACCTTAAGCTGCAGTCGGACATCCTTAGTGCTGCTGAGGAGGTAGGAGAGGCTCCCACCACCACCACTGTACTGGCAGCCATTAGCCTTGCCTGTGGCTGAGCAGAGCTCCCCCATGTGAGAGTGCACTGACCACCAGAGGGCAGCTCCTGCATTGAGCGTCTGCCCCCCGGTGGTCAGTGTGTGTCATAGTAACCAGTCATTCCCAATCTTTCTGCCCTTAGGGTCAGTTTGCATATTACCCTTTTACTATATAGGATAGAGGCCTGGTGCATGGGTGGGGGCTGGCTGGTTTGCCCTGAAGGGTGTCCCGGATCAGAGTGGGAGTCCTGCTGGGGTGCCTGGCCAGCCTGGGTGAGGGGCTGATGGTTGTTTGCAGCTGGTCACACCCCCTTCAGGGTGGGGGTGCCTGGCCAGCCTGGATGAGGGGCTGATGGCTGTTTTCAGGCTGGCCACACCCTCTTCAGGGTGGGGGTCCCCACTGGGTTGCCTGGCCAGTCTGGGTGAGGGGCTGAGGGTTGTTTTCAGGCTGGTTTGCGACTAAAGCTCCCAGCCTCTCCTTTCTTTTTTCTTTTTTCTGGGATTTATTTACCATCTATAAGTGAAACTCTGTTGCTGTCACTGGCGCTCCCAGCTCTGAGGCCGCAGCCAGCTGAAAGCAGGTATCTGGGGTTTGTTTAGCTTCTATAATTTAAACTTTGTTGCTTTCGGAGCTTAGAGCTGGGCCGCGGCAGGCGAGGAACCTTGGCTTCCTCCATCACTGGAGCAAGCAAGCCTCCTGCTCACTTCAGCTGTGTGTCTGCCAGCCGCCATCTTTGTTGGCAGTTAATTTGCATATCTCGTTGATTAGCCAATGGGAAGCGTAGCGGAGGTACGGTTAATTACCCTTTTTGCCTTTTATTAGATAGGATTACATGCTATATTTTTTCTCATTTTAGAGTCTACTCTTTCTACACTTACAAAATAAGTTTGCTGTAAAACAGTATGCTGTGTTATGCTGGCAGCAGCCTCATATATCTTGTGTTTACTGCATCTCTTGATTGTATCCTTTTCTCTTGTGCTTGATTTAATCTTGTTTTGTTCATCATGGCTCCATAAGCATAAAAAATCCAGTGCTAATGTTGCCAGTAAGAGGCCACATTGAGTGATTGACCTGGAAATGAAATTAAAATGATTAAGGACTACAAATGTGGAAAATTAGTGATGTTATTGCTTGCCAGTCAGGCATGTCCCATTTCACCATCACTGCAATCTTGAAGAACAAGAACCAAGAGATGGAAGCTGTTAAAGGACCTGCTTCATTGCAGGCAAAGAGACTAACAAAATCTGAGATGGGCTATATCAGACCTGGGGAAACTTCTGATGACCTGGATTTAAGGCCAGACACCAGATCCCTCTCAGCACCATGACAATCATGGCCAAAATAAAAAGGTTGTTTTTTTTTGTCCATTCTTTCTCTGTTAACTTTCCTTGTTATTTCAGTCGAAGGCTTCTTTAACTTAAGCTGGAATGTATTTTGTTATATCTTTACTTTACAAACACTTCTGATCTTTTTAGAGTCCCTTTAGGTTTTCCTATTAGATAAAAGCAGCTTTTATACCTTTGTTTCCATGGTAATGGATTCCAGGACTACTTTAGAAAACCACTAGCTTTGTATACCAGTGAAAGTTGGAGCGTTATGAACTAACACAATAAACATCCTACCTGTATGGAGAGAGCAAGCCTGATAGAAACACTTCAGAACCATGGTCATGAAGTGATGAGAAGATATATAAAATTACATTCAGATTTATATATATATAAATAATTTATTGCAATCAGCAGAATTTAGAAAGTGAGTCCCGCAGGCAAATGGTTTGGGGACATTAGCATGAAATTTGGTGTTCACTAATCAGCTCAAGGCAGAGAGAGCCAAATTCACTTGAGGCATTAATTTCAAATTTAGTAGTATATAAGAAGCCACAGATCCCTGTTTCTGAATTTCCAGCAATCTTCATGATTTTTTTCAAGTGCCAAGAAATAAAAGATGGAGGAGAAAGGAGGTGGATGAGAGCCTTCCTTGGGCTGTTTGCCTTTTGGTGAAAGAAAGGTTGTTTCCCAAAGCTCAAGGGAATCTACTCCGTATTGTCTGCAAATACAGCTTTTCGGAATCTGGGGTACAGAACAGAACTCAATAGAGAAATCTATTAGAGTTGGCTAAAGACAGGGCAGACATAAAAGCAGAGATTTTCTGGGAGAAATAGAACTACTTTTATAAAAAGCCTTGGGTTTCTGAGTAAGTGGAAGGAGAGGCAGTAATCAGATTTTGGGGGTCAACCCTGACTCTGCCCCTACTACCCTGTTCTTTGTTATCTCATAAGGGAGCAGAGCGAGAGGAGAGAGAAGACAGAAGGAAGGGAACAGGACAGGGCACTGGGGAGGAAGCTTGCAGGTGTGTGCCTAGTGGATTGTGCTTATTTGGAAGCAGAGAATGAATCAAATTCTCCTTTTCCCAAATGTGGATGTTAGTGTTTAAAATTACCAGTGCCGTTATTGAGGATATTACGATGCTTTTATGTTGAACTGATTAAAATTACATTTAGAATAATGAATGACGTGTAATGTATAAATACCCTACCTAGATAGCTTTTTGCTCTTTTTAAGACATAAAAATTATGAACAACTGTAATGGAAAGTTTTCAGAAGCATTCTTCTAAGAGACAGGGTTGGGGGCCAGAAACTCAGGGCCAGCAGGTCCTATGAAATGGTTTAATATATGATTAGGGCTTCCCCATATGCTTGGAAATATTCAGGGCTCTTGCCTTCAATAAAATTAAAAGGAGGTGAAACTACTCTGGAAATCAGCATTCGTTTCCTTCTTAATCTTTCTAAGACTGGAGATGCCTGCTAAAATAGGTTTTTATATCTGGTAGGGAGAGCTTACCAAGGCTGACTGATTTTGAACTCAGCTCATTTCTTGAAGCATTTGGGATCATGCTTGCTCCTTCCCCTTGACTGAGCTGCATCAGACCTTCATCAAAGGCATCTTAGTTCTATCTTCCTGGAAGTAGAGAATGCACAGGAAAGGAGGCTTTGGACTCTTGTAATTGGAATGTAAATGTACCATTCCCCCCTCTGGAGGCAGTCTCCACTGTGCTGAAGGTTAGCTGCGATCCAAGTCTTGGCAAGGAGCCCATGGGGCATGCAGGCAGGTCAGGCCAGTGCAAACATTCACCAACTCTGTAATTCCTGTGGCAAAGCTCTGTGGAACTGGCTAGGGGTTCCTCCCCTGTCCCCTTCCCAACAGATAGACAGTGCTCCCTATGAAAAGGGCCTAGTTAGCTCTAGAGTGACCCTGGCATAGAGGTGGAGATGCCTCCACCCACCCCCACTCTCTTCTTTTCAGTCTCTCCTGTTTTCTGTGGGTTGCTCGAACATTTCATAGAATACCATTTTGATTTATCTATTGTGTTTTAGAATGTATCTCTTTATACAGCGTTTTTACTGTTTTCTTTAGGTATTATATTTATACTAGAGGCCCAGTGCACGAAATTTGTGCACTGGGGGGGGGGGGGTTATCCCTCAGCCTGGCCTGCGCCCTCTTGCAGTCCGGGAGCCCTTGGCTGATGTCCGAGTGCTATTAGGACCTGTGGGGAGCAGGTCTAAGCCAGCAATCAGACATTCATAGCGCTGCCAAGGAGGTGGGAGAGGCTCCCGCCACTGCTGCTGCACTCGCTAGCTGTGAGCCTGGCTTCTGGCTGAGCGGTGCTCCCCCTGTGGGAGTGCACTGATCACCAGGGGGTAGCTTCTGCGTTGAGCCTCTGCCCCCTGGTGGTCAGTGCGCATCATAGTGACCGGTTGTTCCGCTGTTTGGTCAATTTGCATATTAGCTTTTTATTATATAGGATATACACTAGAGGCCCAGTACACGAAATTTGTGCACTCGGCGGGGGGGCGGTGCCTCAGCCCGGCCTGTGCCCTCTCGCAGTCCAGGACCCCTTGGGGGATGTCCACCTGTGGCAGACAGACATACCCTGAGGGGTCCTTAACACTGCCGCGGAGGTGGGAGAGGCTCCCGCCACCGCTGCTGTGCTTGTCAGCCATGAGTGGCGCTCCCCCTGTGGAAGCACACTGACCACCAGGGGGCAGCTCCTGCATTGAGCGTCTGCCCCCTGGTGGTCAGTGCGTGTCATAGCGATTGGTCGTTTTGCCATTTGGTTGATTTGCATATTAGCCTTTTATTATATAGGATAATGTATCACAGTCTACTGGTATTAACATTTTACCAGTTCCGTTGAAGAGTAGAAACGTCCTATTACCCCCTCCTTTTATGGTTGTTTTAAATATTTTCCCTACATACCTTGAGAATCATAGTAGACAGTGTTATGGTTTTTGCTTTAATCACCAACCTATTTAGAAAACTAAAGAGAGGAAGTAAAGTCTGTTGTATTTATTCATATTTTTGTTCTTTTCTGATGTTCCAAGGTTCCATCTTTTACTTTTTCCTTTCTGTTTAAAAAACTTCCTTTAGCCATTCTTTTAGGGTAGGTCTGTTAGCAGCAATAGATTTTCTTAGTTTTCTTTCATCTGAGAATGTCATTTCTGAAGAATATTTTCTCTGGACATAGAATCCTGGGTTGACAGTTCTGTTCTTTCAGCACTTGAAAAATATTGTACCACTTCCTTCTGGCCTCCTTAATTTGTTATGAGAAATCTATCACTGAATTTGTCATTCCCTATAGTTAATGCATCATTTGTCTGGCTACTCTCAAGATTTTGTCTTCATCTTTTGTTTTCACAAGTGTGGCTATGATGTTTCTTGATGTGGATTTCTGGGTTTATCTTGTTTGGCATTTGCTGAGATTCTTAAAACTGCATTTTGCCAAGTTTGGAAAGTTTTCAGCCATTATTTCTTTAAATATTTTTTCAGCACTACCTTCTTTTCCCTCTTCTCCTGGGGGATCAGATGACTTAAGCTTTTATAATCTTTTGTTTAATCCCACAATTCTCTGCTGTTGAACCCATCCATTGAGTTGCCATTGTTTTTTAAATTTCAGTAATGGTATACTTTAGTTCCAAAATTTTCACTTTTTTTTTTTTAACATCTTCTCTTTCTTTGCTAAGAATTCCTACTTCTTTGCTAAATCTTCCTAGTTTTTCATTTGTTTTAAGAATGTTTGTAATTGATCATTGAAGCTGGCACTACTCTGGCTATGAGAAGGTAGGGTGCCTTGATGACGCTACCCTGTGGTCTCCACTGACTTTTGGGGATTGACACTGCTGAGTGGTGATGGTGAACTCTGGACTCTCCACTAGGCTTGTCCAATACCAGAAACCCCACCTAGTCCTCTCAGAACCATCCTGGTGGGGGTGTTGGGAAACCTCATTACAGTCTAGGTTTTCCACCAGGCCTTTGCTGTTGAGATGAGGGTGGGACTGCAGTCCCCCCACCCCCCTGCAGTATTTCACTGGAATAGAATGGTTATTATCTAAAAATTTTCTATCTGAAAGGGGCTAGGCTGTCCCTTTCTTGGTTCTTTGGATAGAGAGTGGAGTTTTTATTTTTTGTCTATGCCTATTGTCTATTTCTTTAGTATTTAGTCTGGAATACATGAGGAGAAAAGAAAATCTAGGAACTCACCACCATGTCATTTTTTGGGTCCTGAGGTCTTTAATCTTCCTTACTTTTCTCTACCCTTCAGAGTTTTCTTGTGTTTGTTTTAGCTATCTTGTGGGGGGAATAGGAGCCAATATATTTACTGCGTCTTTCTGTGAAAGCCTCTTTGATCCTTATCATTATCTACACTAGACACTGTTTATGTTGCTTCACTCTCTAAAGGTCGGAGAACAGGAGAACAGGGTGCATCTTCAAGAACATCCAATGATTCGGAAGGAGGCTTAGCTTGGACCAGCAGCCGCCGCAGGGTAGAGCCAGCCTTAAGCACTGGAGCAATGGCAAGGAGAGTGTGAGGAAGTGGCCCAATCATATGTTTTGTAGTTGGATGGACTTCGGTTCAAATCCTGTTTCTACCACGAAATTGTTACAGAACATTGATGTTATCTAACCCCCCAGAGCTCGTCAGTCCTATCTGTTGTAAAGATTAGATGTGGCATATTTCTTGTAACTGGCACATAATCAAGTTCTATAAAAGAATAGCTGTTATTTTTATAAAGCAGATTACAGATTCTCTAGCTATGTTGTCAATAATATGACCTTTGCCAGGAAAGAAACAAAGTAAGGGGCCTGTTTTATATAAGGAAGTTATAGTTAAATAATAAACCCCAGAAATGATGTCTTTCTATCCCAAATACTACATCCCAATCAGAATATCATTTAGGACATGGAGCAAGCACAGAGATTCTGCTAAGGAAGTGAGGCACAGCCAAGCAATGGGTGGCTTGCTGTTAGTATTAATGCTGTGATGAGGCCCTAGTCTTTCTTTTTTATTTTAATATATTTTATTGAATTTTTACAGAGAGGAAGGGAGAGGGATAGAGAGTTAGAAACATCAATGAGAGAGAAACATTGATCAGCTGCCTCCTGCGCACTCCCTACTGGGGATGTGCCTGCAACCAAGGTATATGCCCTTGACTGGAATTGAACCTGGGACCCTTCAGTCCGCAGGCTGACACTCTATCCACCGAGCCAAACTGGTTAGGGCCCTATTCTTTCTTTAAAATATTTCATACTGCACGAAGCAAATTAAGGGACCAGGGGGAGGATTCTCTGCTCCCTAAAGAGAACCGGGAGAGTGAATCATTGACGGTGTTTTAGGCAATGCTCTGCTGCTCCTAACCTCAGCTTGATTGCTCACTGACTTCAAGATATGTCTGTCAGCTCCTGACTACAAGTCAGGTGAAAGCTGCGAGGGCAGGAAGGAGGGACTCTGTGCTTTTCCCAGGAGGAAGGATGGGCTTCTAAGCTAGAAGGGACCAGGGGCTATTCCTGGTTGTCTGAGTCGCTGGATCTCGATGGATCTGGATGAAAATAGTCCACAGAGGCCTTTTGACCACTGTGGGGACTGAGCCAATGTGTCAGTTTGGAACAGTTGTGAAGCACAGAATTAGGTCTGCTTCCCTGGACAGGGGATTCCTACACAAGCGATTAAAAAGTCCTCAGGAGAAATAATGTGATTTCAGGTGAAGTCTAGTGTCAACCTGATCCTGTGAAATACCCTATGGCATCCATTGCATCAGAGCCTGTTCTGTCTAGAACAGTAGTTCTCAACCTTGCTAATGCCGTGACCCTTTAATATAGTTCCTCATGTTGTGGTGACCCCCAATTTCATTGTTACAAATTGAACATAATTAAAGTGGTTAATCACAAAAACAATATGTAATTATATATGTGTTTTCCGATGGTCTTAGGCGACCCCTGTGAAAGGGTCGTTCCAACCCCCAAAGGGGTCGCGACCCACAGGTTGAGAACCTCTGGTCTAGAGGCAAAGAAGTGAAGGCTTTGGATCCTTGCATCAATCAGTCCTTAGCTAGGGATAGTCCGGCCCTAAATCAGGGGTAATTCCCAGGCACGTTTGGGCAATATGGCTCTATCACCAAAGGGCAATTTTTCAGACAAGGTTAGAGGTGGGAGGTTAGCAGTGACACTGTCAGTAGCTGGAAGAAGGATCCTTGGGAATATAGGCAGGGCTCCAGAGCCTCTATAGCCCCAGGCTTTATCATTAACGCCAAGTGAAAACCGTTGGCTTGGCTTCTCCCTAATTTGCTATGTGACCTTGAGCAAGTTATTCAACCTCTCTGCCTTACCTGTAAAAAAAGAATTGGCACTCATGGACTCTTAGGCCTGGTTGACTCAGGTAAGTTAATTGAGCATAGTGGATTTAGTGAGACCTGGCCTCCTGGTCTCTAGACTATGGGGACTTTCAAGAACAGCAAAGGAGACAACTGCAAGGTTATTGCCCCATGGCCTGAAGCCCAGGGAGGCATCTTTACTTTCAGGGCTGAGGACTAGAATTAGACCTGCAGAAGCCTAAGACCACGGACAGAAGGTCTGTGTGGCTTGGCGACCAAGGGGACAGCAAGAAAGTCCTTCACAGGGACTTAGTCTGCAAAGCAGATTCTGGGAGAAACCAAGGGTCCTTGTTCCTTGTCTGAGTGATTGCAATGGGATTCTGGGATGTTTGGGTAAATGTGTTCAGCATCTGGGCTTCAGCTCATTGAATTCTATAAACTTTTTCTTGCTTTTAATTTCATCCACCTAATAAGAGCCCTTTTTGTAAATTTTTTGCATTATTAGTAATTTTTTGCAACATTCTTTGGCTCATAATTGTAGCTTGTGCCTAGTCAGGGGAAAAGGCAGATGTTTCTGTATTTTCATATGTGCTCAGATGTAGGAACTGGACAGCTGTTGGCAGTGGTAGAGCAGGTGAAATTAGGAGAATGGAGTGAAAACCTCAGTAATGTCAGTCCTTGGACTCTCTCAGGATAGTGGAGCTTGTCCGTCTAATGCAAACTGTGTCTTTCTCTAGAGTAGAAGTTTCTAATGAGAATATTTCATTGTTGTATGACATAGTGGTTAATGTTTTGCTTAGTTACTCTTGCGGAAATAGTGGCATATTCACTTGATCTCCGAAACTTGTTTGGATGTTGACTTGTTTGAGTACAGGCTAATACCCATCAACATAAACTTCTGGGGAGGCTCCTTCTTTCATGCAGGCCTCTGATTGCAAACCTCTTACCCCTCAAACTTTAGCTCGTCCCAGAACCCTCCCAGGCTGGAAACAATGTCACAGGGGAGTTGATTCTTAGTAGGTTATGGAAGAAACCCTGAGCAGGCCTTTTCTTTGGTCACTGTTAACCTATGTTGGCTTTTGGTGAAAGTCAAGCATTTACTTAGAGTTGGATGTTTTAAAGTTTTCAATCTTGATTAATTTATTATTAAAATGACTGGGTTCTTATGATCCCAGTATTTTTTCTCATTTTTCTAAGGGCTCTTCAGTCCCTTTCAGAGGGAGGAAGGTCTCCGCTTGGTTTAACAAAAGGAAATCCTGCCAAGAAGTGGGTTTGCCTCTTTGTGTGGGTCTTGCCCCATTTGGGTGTTGCTTAGTAGACTGACTTTTTCAAAGGAGGAGTTAGTTTGCTGCGTGGTTGGCAGGTTCGTGTTGTGCTGGGACTTTGTGCATCTCCCATGCCTTGTTTCCCTGGGTGGAGCTTTGGGGTGCACGTGGAAGCTTCCAGGCACATCACTGGACCTACATGAGGATAGCGTGGTAAGGCTGCTTTTTCTGCTGACTCTGGGTGCTTGAAATACCTTCGGTCATAAATAGCGGCTTATTTGAAATTCCATGTATGACTGTAAAATATCTTCATTTAGAAAGGAAAATGAATAATTTAAAGTACCTTCGTGGGAGATTTAGTAAAAACATGACTTATGGGATAATTTTTCCCACGGAAGAAAAACGTCTTCACTATATTCCGTGTTTCAGTCTTGCTGTAGCTGACATTCTAAGGATGAAGCTTCCTTCCTTGACGGAGATGTCACCCGGACAGATATCACCATTTGCTACTAATGATGATTGATGGCAGTCAGAAAAGTTCTATGTCAAGAGGGCACTTGGAAGGCAGGTTATAAAGAGCACCTCTCGCCATCCGAAAGCATTTGTTATCACTCACGCTTTGATGCAGCAACACATTGCAGTTCGTGGCATAATGAAAGTCAGGCTTCATGAGTTACCACGGCCACCAACTCTTACTTGCCAAACTATAAAGACAAACTATTTTGAGGATTAAAGGATGGAATCCCTTTGTGCTTTGTGGGAGCAGAACTGAAGGGTTCATAATGACAGACAGAACCATTAGGAGGAATGAAAGAAAGACAAGCAGCAAGGCTGAAAGCGTTCTGCGCTAGCAAGGAATTGGCGCCCTTTGAACATTTAAGTTCAAATAATGCGAGGTCCTTTATCTCCAAAGATCACACTACTGACCCACTGTCGGTGGAGCGTGTGCTCCGATGGGTTGTTTTTCAGCAGACGGGATAGATTTTTTTCAGATCTGTCTCCCCAGGCTTGCCAGCGATCTCCTTTGGGACAGTGACAAGCACCGAGAAGCCTGCAGGCTGGAGAGAGCGGAGGCTGGATTGTAATGGCTAATGCCTACTGAGCGCTTGTGATACGCCAGGCTCCCTTCTAAACACTTCGTATCAATCACCTCTGTTCGTTTTCACAGCCAACCACCCGATGAGGTAGAACGGTGACTAGTCCCACCTTATTACAAAAAGAACTTGCCCAAGGGCACACAGCTATTAAATGGTGCAGCTGGGATTTGAACTCATCGAGGGTGATGCCAGGGTGGCAGCTCTGAAGCACCTTATCCAGCCATAGTTTAGTTAGCAGTTGAGAACATGGACTCTGGAGTCAGGAAAGCAGGACTCAGGTCCCGACCTCCCCCCCCACTACTGTGTGAACTTGGGTAAGTTATGTATCACTGTCGGGGCGAGAAAGGAGGGCAGTCAGAGAAGCCTGCTACAGATCATGGCATAATACGCCCTCAGTAAGTGCTAGTCGCTGTTATTGTTAATGTCTTGTTTTTGTCACAGAACAGAGTGACCCTAAGAGGGCTGGTGTTCTACCTGAGGATGCATAAGAAGGAATTAGCAGGGTTTTTCTTATTAACAGCGCTGAGTTCTGGGCCCCACTCAGATGCTAATTCTGTTGGGTCTGGGGGCATGGTGGCTGGTTGCATTTTTAACAAGGACTGTGGGTGATAGAAAAGGGTGGTCTGCAGATCCCACCTTGAGAAGCTCTAGGGTGTGGGAATCACGGGTCTGATCAGCCTCCCGGCCCTGTGCCCCTCCTGGCAAGGCTGGCAGGCCACAGGCAGTGTGCAAAAGCCTAGAATTTACCAAAATCCAGAGCTGCAGTTCGCAATGTATTTATGCATTGAGCCATAATCAAGCAGTGGAGTGAAACCCATTCTGTAGACTCTTAATCATTAAACAACAACAAAACCCAGCAAAAAAACTAACCAGCGAAAGAAATTTATGTTTTACTTTAGTATCGGCAGTTTCAGAATGTGTTGGAGCAGACACAGGACTAAGAGACTTTTAGGGCGGGAAGGGATCTCAGAGATTCCCGAGTCACATGCTGGTTCTATAGATGCTGAAAGTGAGGACTGGAGGGGTGACATAACTGGCTTAAAAACCACGCAATTACTGGGCAGCAAAGTTCACAATAGGGCTTTGATGGTGGGTACCCTGGCCACCTCTGGACAAGGGGCCAAACCTGAACCCTCTGGGAAGGTGGACATTCTCTGGAGTTAGGGTGACAGCATAAAGCAGCGGTTCTCAACCTGTGGGTCGAGACCCCTTTGGGGGTCTAACGACCCTTTCACAGGGGTCGCCTAAGACCATCGGAAAACACATATATAATTACATATTGTTTTTGTGATTAATCACTATCCTTTAATTGTGTTCAATTTGTAACAATGAAAATACATCCTGCATATCAGATATTTACATTACGATTCATAACAGTAGCAAAATTACAGTTATGAAGTAGCAACGAAAATAATTTTTTATGGTTGGGGGTCACCCCAACATGAGGAACTGTATTAAAGGGTCGTGGCATTAGGAAGGTTGAGAACCACTGGCATAATGGAAGCTGGAGTCTCTTACTACCTGCTCTGCACGCGCGCTTTCTCTGTCCTGTGGCTTTTCTCTGCCATGTCTGGCCACTCACTGCCACTCATTCTTTAGGGTCTTTTGGAAGCTGCCTTTTCTGGGACAGTTTCTCTGCCTGTTTTCCATAATTGCTCCCAACAGAGTCCATTATTTCCTCTTTAGCCACTACTGAGCCTTCTGGCATTTATTGCACTTAATTAAAACTTTCTGCTACTTATTTCCTGGGGTTCAATCAGGTGACACAAGTTAACGCCACTCTCTTATTTTTCACTCTTGTAGGGCATCATTGACCATTCATTCATTTATTCTCATATGTGAATGGAGCACCCATTATATATACCAGGTTCATTAAGAGGACACGGAGAAATGCAAAGTATGGCTTTAATAAATGAGAAAATACACAAAAACTAGGTAATGTAAAATACTGATATGCACTATGAAGAAAACTGAAAAAAAGGGTGATATGATAGATAAATACGTTGGTGGGACTCCTTGCCTTCTGACTGGTGGTCAGGGAAAGATCTTCTCAAAGGGTTTCTTGTTTGAGCTGAGACCCAGATGATGAGACATAGGATCCATATAAAGATGTAAGAGAAGAGTATTCTAGATGAAAGGAAGAGTGTGTGCAAATGAGCTGAAATGAGCAGGTGAAGACTGGGAGACAGGCAGGATCATATCTTGTGGGGCTTTGGAGACCACCAAGAGTTTGGACTGTGGTTTAGGGGCAGTGGGAAGCTGTGAGAGGTGCTGGAGCAGGAACTTGACCTGGTAAAACTCCCATTTTTAATCACTTTTATCTACTGAACTTTGCCTCGTCCTCATATTTTTAGCACAATACACCAGGCAGTCTTTCCTTATTGATCAGTTTGTACTTAGGAAAATAAAATATTTTTAGGCATTCTTGCTAAACTCTTTGAGGGACAAGTTCATGTTTTAATTACTCTTTTCTGCCGAGAACTTTTTACTGTGCCTGGTAAAGAGTAGTCTCTTGGTGAATATTTGTTTTATGAGTAAATGGCTTCTCAATTATTTTGTCCTTTGGAATAAAGAAGTCGCATGGTTCTCTCTGTAAGGTGATTTTTTTTTAGCAAGTTCACTAAATGGTAGGTGGTAGCACATCCTGGGAATTAATTGGTTGATATTCCAGCTTATCTCTGCTCACTTCAAACATTTTTTAGTTCCTTGAAATTCCGGCAGAGCCAAGCTGGGAGGTGACAGAGTGGAGCCTCTCCAAAGCCTCTGAAGTTAAGCTATGTTGTCTCACTAGCCTTGCAGCCTCAGATAGGGAAGGCCTGGCGGACTTCTCCCTCTGGCATCATGAAAGGCTGAGTAATTTGAGAAACTCTTCTAATCACACACACTGAGACATGCTGGATATCATACAAAAATGTGTAGCTTAGCTTGTTAAAATGGAAGGTATATCCACAGGGGCAGAAAATGAACAGAGAGCTGACATCAGGGTGTGAGTGGGCACCTAAGCTATGGGCTGCCTTGGGAGGGTGTCTGAAGGTAACAGCATCCTGGACCTTGGTATTTAATTGTCACACGACTGGAGGTGAGAGCGGGTTGGAGAGTGGGTTGTGAAATGGGAGAAAAGGTCTTGGGAACTACAAGGTGGGGAGTCAAGACTGATTAAGAGACCGCAAAAACCAGGAGTCTTGAAGATCTCTACCCTTAGTGAAAAGATGGACTAGAAAAATCTATCTGGCAAAGTTGCTTTGAAAAGTTGTTATGGGGAAATAAAAGAAATCCTCTTGAGAATTCTGACCTCATGAATATTTGGGGTTTAAATATACATTGCCTACCTATGCTGTCCAGGATACATCAAGTGAAAGAATTACGTTAAGGTGCGTCTAGTGTGAGAGAGACTCAGAGTGCCTGGCAAAATCAATGAGAATCCTCTTTGGAGGAATGTACCCACAGCTGAGGCTCTTTAGGATTCCCACGGACTGAGGTCAGCCACATGAGTTCACAATAAAACAATTACCAATTACACACAGCACACAGCCATAAATCAAAACAAAATCTAAAGTTAGACTTCCCTCAGACTTCAATATAAGAATTATCAGAGTATAATATAAAATTAAATGTTTACTGAAATAAAAGATAGCATTTAAAACATGAGGAATAAGAGGCTATTAAAAATGACTAGGTAGAATTTGAAAAAGCATAAAATTGAAATCCTGGAAATAAAGACTATTATATTTGAAATTAGAAACTCAAAGAGAAAAAAACGTCTAACCATCAAATATATATTTTTGAAAATCTGATAAAGGTTTTGAATTTAGAATATTGTTAAAAAAGTCTTACATATAGAAAAGGGAAAAGTCATTAGTATATAACCCGATGAATTTTTCACAAATTAAATGTGCTATGTAACTAGTATTCAGTTCAAGAAACAGAACATTATCAGATCTCAGAAACCCCCTTCATGTGCTCTTCCAGATAATCTCCCCACTCCAAAAACAACCACTATCCTGAATTCTAATACTATAGATAGCTTGCCTTTTTAAAAAAAAATACTTATATACTATATAAATTAGCTTATATAGTATAATAAATTAGTTTATATAGTATATACTCTTGTATATGACCTTTATCTCAACATATGAAAATGATAAAAATATAAAATTCATTCATATATTTCTATATAGTTATAATTTGTTTCTTATTATTTAATACTAGGGGCCTGGTGCATGAAATTCATGCACTTGGGGTGGGTCCCTCAGCCAAGCCTGCCCCCTCTCACATACTGGGAGCCCTCAGGGGATGTCCTATTGATGGCTTAGGCCTGCTCCCTGCTCCCCTTGCATCTGGCTCCGTCCCTGCACCCTTTGATCGCTGACTCTGCCTCTCGGTCCCCCCTGCCTCCCCCACCATCTGCCTGGCCAACAGGCCTGGACACTTCAGCTGCGGGGCTGAGGGGACTGGGCTCCGCCATCTTGTGGCTATGGGTGCTGCCATCTTTGTGATGGAGTGACAGTTAATTTGCATATCACTATTTTATTAGATAGGATAGTATGCCATTGTGTAAATACACCACAATATATTTATCCATCCCACTATTGATGGGCATTTGGGTAGTTTTTGGCTGTTATCTGTTTGTTTTTACCTAGCAGGGGAATTGCTAGGTCATAGAATATGCATGTGCCCAACATTTGTAGAAACTATAACAGTTTTCAAAACTTTTCTAATCCAGGTGAAATCTTGAGTGAAAATTCAACAAATAAGACCACACTCAAAATAATGGTCAGAATAAACATACAAAAGCTAATGGAATGGATGGATTAACAACAGTTTAGACCCAACAAAGAAAAAAAAATCAGTGATTTGTAAGATAAAATGAGAAATTACCCATAATGCAGCACAGAAAGACAAAAGGGTTGAAAAAAGAGATTAAGAGACAAAGGATAAAATTAGAAGACTCCACTTATGTCTAAGTGAAGGAGGCTCAGTGGAATTGAGTCAGAGAAAGATAGCCTAACAGTATCTAACATTGTTCAGTAGAGAAATATCATGTGAGCCACACACATAGACATTTAAAATTTCCTGTCTGTATGTTTTGTTTAACCCTATATATATCCCAAACATCCTTATTTCAGCAGATAATCAATATAAAATTATTGAGATATTTTAACATTACTTTTTCATACTAAGTCTTCAAATTCTGGTGTGTAATTTTACACTTAGCATCTCAATTTAGACTCGCCACATCTCAAGTGCTCACATATGACTATCACACTAGACAGTGAAGATTTAACTAATGAGGGTGTACAGGGAAGAGAAATTGACTGAAGGTCACTAGATCTCTGGAGAAGTGAGCTAGTTGAAGCAGAGGGCTGTGTTGTGAGGGAGGAATGTGGGTTAGTGTAACACCACAGTGGTGGCATCAGCTTTGAATTTACACACATTCCTATCCCTCTGTATACTTTTATACCCTTCAACACCCACTGAATTGCAATAGGACAGCTGTTGAGTAGTTCGGAGCAATAGTAAACAATAGCTTAGTACAAGAAGAAAAATATATCATATCTGTTAAATTTAGAGAGGGGCTTTGGAAACTCAGAATTTAATTACCCTCATGCAAGTTTGACCAGACGCTTAAAAGTGAGCATGTCTGACATTTATATCAAAGTTCACTGTGTGTATTAATAGAAGCAGGCAGGTTGGAAGTGGTTTTCATTTCTTTGGCTGTAATGATATGAAAACTTGAAAATGAATACAAGTAGGTTGTTACCTTGGTTTTTATGTCTCAGTTAAAAGATAGCACCATGTCCTCTTGTGCTCATACAACACAAACGCTCTATTAGCAGGCTCTGAATAAAAAACCGTATGCACTTGACCCAAATAACCTCAGACGTCCTGGGAAAGTCTGTGTTTGGGTAAGATACATGACTGTAGTCAGTTGGGTCACTATTGCAACAGCTTCAAAAGCAGTGAAGCAAGGTGCTTGGAAACTCTGTCTAGCCTCTGCTATTTGAAGAGCAGTAAGAAAATTGAAAACATATATTTTTATCCTTTAAAACACCTCTGAAGTGATGTATTTATTTGTGTAATGATAACACCTTTTATGCCAGCTCTGCTAGTCCAAAAATAGGGGGGGGTGACTATTATTCAAGGAAGAGCATTATGTAAGGTTGTGATCTTTATGATAAAAAAATTCTTATTTTTCCCATAGTCAAAGTATGAGACTATGGGAAAAATAAGTGCCGTCATTATGTTTGATTATGAAGCTAGCAGTGGAATTATTAGTTTAATCCAGTTATACCAAATATTGGAATATAGTGTTCTAGAGTGTATTAACTTTGAGATATTCTTTATATTGGCTTTCAGAAGTTTATGAAACAGTCTCAGTCTAATGTTGAACCTACACTAAACTGATCATCTTGCACAATATGTGGAAACATATCTATCAGATGTTGAGCCTCTTATTTGTGGCCATTATCTTATTTTAGGGCAATGCCAGTTTCCTCCTGCAAACTCATGGGGTTGAGTTGACTAGTGATCATCTGGTAGAAAGTATGCTAGGAGTTGGAGTGTCTACTTGTGTGACTAGGGGAAAGTCACTAATCACTTTATTTCTGGGTGTTTTTGCCATGAAAAGGATTCCTCATATACATTAGGATTGAAAGAAATCTTAGGGGTCCTTTATACTCACCTCATACCCAAATCACTAGAACTCTCTAAAGCAGTGATTCTCAACCTGTGGGTCGTGACCCCTTTGGCGATCGAACAACCCTTTCACAGGGGTCGCCTAAGACCATCCTGCATATCAGATATTTACATTACGATTCATAACAGTAGCAACATTACAGTTATGAAGCAGCAACGAAAATAATTTTATGGTTGGGTCACAACACGAGGAACTGTATTTAAAGGGCCAGAAGGTTGAGAACCATTGCTCTAAAGCATCTATGACATATGACCAACCAGGTTTGGCTTGTATGCTTGACCACAGGTTACTACACAGTTTGCTCCATTGCTTGCTATTTCACGGGGGTAGAGCATTCTCTTTTGGACTGAGGCAAACCTTTTCAGCCAATGCCAGCTCCTAAGGGGCCAAGTAAAATATCATGAATATGAAAATATTTTTTAAAAATATATTTTATTGATTTTTTTACAGAGAGGAAGGAGGGGGAGAGGGATAGAGAGTTAGAAACTTCGATCAGCTGCCTCCTGCACACCCCCCACTGGGGATGTGCCCGCAACCAAGGTACATGCCCTTGACCGGAATTGAACCTGGGACCCTTCAGTCCACAGGCCGACGCTCTAATCCACTGAGCCAAACCGGTTAGGGCTGAAAGTATTTTTTAAACAAAGCAGAAGGATAGTATGTAAATCTGTATCACTGTTTTACTGATGTTAAACTGTATGGGTGGATCTAGTCTAATTTGTAATGCCCAAATTCTTGCTTTCCTTTCAGCACCTCCCCAAACTGAAAGAATCAACATCTTTGTGGTCTGGCTTCATAATCCAGGCACTGAGCTACGAGGGTTGGCCTTGAAAGTAGGAAAAAGAATTTTGCCTCTCTAGGTTGACCAGGAACCCTCACATTTCTAAAAGCTGGTTCCATTCTAATCCTCAGAGTCTAACATTCAAACTCTGAACAGGGTTCGGAATGATACTACTTTTAATGGGGTGCTTGCTTGCCTGGACTTGAGAGCCTTGTAGCTTTCTAGGGGGTGGAGGTAGTGGGTGAATTACATGTGTGGGAATGCCACTGGCCAATGGGATCCTACAACCATAGTGTGTCCCTGACTTGCTGCCCTGTTTATATAGAATAGTCACTCATTATTCAGCTCGTATTTGTTGAGAATTCAGGGTTAGTGCTTAGCACCGTTTTTCTTAGGAAGCCCTTAATATCCTCTTCATTCTGATGTGTCATGGCAGAGGACCCTCAGTGAAGATGCAGCTATTCCAGGCTAGTTGCAGAGGTCCAGGTGACCTGGACCTGGACTTCAATGGGATTTCCCCTTGGGTGGATTAGAATTCCTAGAGGACTTTATTCACCACCTTCCCTAATCCCCCACGCTGGTCAGTGTCTCTACAAGAGCCATTGTGAAGGATGCTGGAACCCCCTTGGCTCACCGTACTGCTACCACCCTGGAAGCTGAATCCAGCTCTCAAGGTTTGGAATTTAGACCTAGGCAGGGAGGAGTGTGGCAAATAGAGCAGAAGAGTCAGGCAGAGGCTGCAGAATTCTCAGGGTTTCTGGGGGTGGGTTCCCTTCTGTTACCTCAGCGTTTCTCACTGAACACCCAACAGCTGAGAGCTTGGCTAAGTTTCATACTGGACAGCATGTTGTTGACTTTGGCGGGGTTTTAATGAGCTCCCTTTCTGATTTAGCATTTGGCCCTGTTTCTAGGGTAATTTCTCCCCAACAGCTGCTATGTGTCCCTGCTCCTTCTCCGGTGAAGTCTCCAGGTGAATTCACTCCCTCCATAGTATTGGAATGCAAACGGAAGGTGCAGTGTTTTGTTCTAGGCGCTAAATCTTTTGGGGGTAGAGCCAGGGGAGAAACCTGAGCTATATTTAAAAGAGCACACGAAGTCCCTGGGCTCATGGTTGGCTGGCTCTGGCTTTCTCCCAGCAGCATAGCAGCACCAAGCAGAACCTCTATTTTAAGTATTTGTATCCCTGATGTTGAAACAAACACACACTATTAGACCCTCCAGGGTAAAACTTCTGTGGGAAATAGAATTGGGAGCTAGGTATCCCCCAGGCATTCAAGGCAAAAATTCAAGTAACAGGAAAAAGAAACAGAGATTCAGGCAAGCTGGGAAACTCAATGTCGCTCTCTAATGAAATGACTGAAAACAAGTGATTGCTACAATTACAGGCGGAGAGAGGGGCGGAGAGGCCTGTAATCATAGGTCATGTCAGGTGCATAAATCAAGTGGTAGAGGCCTGGAGAATGGCAGGTCTGGGAGATTTAAGGCGAACAAGCACGGTGATCATTATAAAAGCTTTATGATTATTTACTTACATGTCTGCCTCCTGAAGGGATCCTGAGTCCCACGAGGGACATGGGCGCAGCAGAGACTGGCCTTGGGGTCTCAGTATTGGGTACAAATCCCGGCTCCTGACTCATTATCCAAGTTACACACATGCTGCTGTCCCAGTTTCATCATCTAAATAACAGCCATTGCAGTAGCACCTTCCTCACAGGGTCATGGTGGGGATCACTGATGGCAGATCCAATGCTCAGCACGGTGGCTGGTACTTCTTACCTCTTAGATATTATTATTATTATCTGTTTCTATAGCCCAGAGTGGTACTTGGCTCTAGTTGACATTCAATAAATGTTTGTTGAGTAAATAAGTGAGCATTTATGATCAGTGATTTAATGAAAGTTTTATTTTTATTTAATTCTTCCCCCCCTTCCTGGTTTAATATAGTTGATGTCCTATTAAGACATACAAGACTTTGGAGTTATGAACATAGTGAAGGATCCAACACATAGATAGTAAATACAAATATTTTTTTGTTAATGAAGAATATAATAAGCATTTTATAAAAATATATTCCCTTCCATATGCTTCATTTTGCAAATACAATAGAGTAGTGTGCAATTAGTCATATTTCTCTCCAGCTCTGCTCCTCTTTCTATGCGTAATGAAAAATGGCAGCATTCTCTCCAACATCTAAGCCAGAAATTGGGGAGTCATCATTGCCTCCTCTCTTTCCCTCACTCCCCACACCCATTCATGCTCATGGACACAAAAGTCATGTCCATTTCACTTCCTGATTAGCTTCTGGATCTGCTCTTTGTGTCCATCTCTGATGTTATTGCCTTAGTCCAGCTACTGTCATCTCTTGTCTAAATTAATGTCATAGTGCCCTGACTGAAATTAAGGCCAAGTCTTTAGGAATGTCCAATGCAACCAATGTTTGAACTTCCTGCAGTATCATGCAATAGGAGTTCTGGAAGATTTTTAAAAAAATATATTTTATTGATTTTTTTACAGAGAGGAAGGGAGAGGGATAGAGAGTTAGAAACATCGGTGAGAGAGAAACATCGATCAGCTGCCTCCTGCACACTCCCCACTGGGTATGTGCCCGCAACCAAGGTACATGCCCTTGACCGGAATCGAACCTGGGACCCTTGAGTCCCCAGGCCGACTCTCTATCCACTGAGCCAAACCAGTTAGGGCTCTGAAAGATTTAAGCAGCTTGGATTTCTATGGGTTTGCAGAATGTTGGAGATGCTTGCTTTCTATCCTTCTGAATTACATGTAAGAATACTGCTGCTGGCGCTAGTGGGACATGCATTTGAGGTGCACATGTCTTAAAGTTTTTCTGAAGTTTGCTATTACGGAGGCATATTAATTCCAAGGCAATAAGATTTCTCAGGGTTACAGGAGATCTACCTGTGGAAAAATTCACAAAGATGGAATATCATTTTTATGACTATTAAAGAAACATAACTTATTTAATCCAAATTTATTTAGCAAGCCCACATGCCCTCCCTTAGGCAGGAATAGTCATTTAGAACAACAGAACCAGTCTTTCAGAATTCAGAGGTTAAAAGTTTCTATATTGATTAGGAAAACCCATGTTAAATGGATTAATAGTCTCAAAGCAGCTGTTCTAAGAGATGACTTAAGCACATTTGGCAAGATTATCGACAGCCTTACTAGAATGGGAATCCAGCTTTGTAAGGAATTTTAAAGCACATTGGTGTAGCCAGGTGCCTGCACCTCACCCACGAGATCCAATTATTCTAAGTCTGCAGGTGGAGGTTGAGGAAGATGCTACATCCAGTGGCTGGGTGGCAAAGTACATTTGTCAGGAAATTGAATTGAGTGGTTTAAAGACTGGTTCTGCTGCTGGTGCCCTTGATGCCATGGCTCTCAGTTTTCCTGTCCATCATATCTGGCAGGGCTTCCTAACGGGATCCAACATGGATTGTGGCTTTCTGAACATCACGACAGTCACTCTTGTGGGAATATAGTTGTGTGTGATGATTGTCGTGCACACTTCCGTCTGACGGAATAGGGGGAACTGTTTTGTGCATAGTGCCTGGAGAGAGTGGGGCTGGAGGGGCAAATTAAGGGGAATATATGCAGTGGTTCTCAACCTTCTGGCCCTTTAAATACAGTTCCTCATGTTGTGACCCAACCATAAAATTATTTTTGTTGCTACTTCATAACTGTAATGTTGCTACTGTTATGAATTGTAATGTAAATATCTGATATACAGGATGGTCTTAGGCGACCCCTGTGAAAGGGTTGTTTGACTGCCAAAGGGGTCGCGACCCACAGGTTGAGAACCGCTGATATAGAGTCTAGCTCTGTGTTCTCAACCTTCCTAATGTCGAGACCCTTTAATACAGTTCCTCATATTGTGGTGACCCCCAATTTCATTGTTACAAATTGAACATAACCAAAGCATAGTGATTAATCACAAAAACAATATGTAATTAGATATGTGTTTTCCGATGGTCTTAGGCGACCCCTGTGAACCGCTGGTCTAGCTAGAGAGAGTTAAAGTTCAGAAGAGAAAGGAGTAGCGTTTGTGAAAGACCATGTGAAAGTTGCGGGAAAGAGCTGTTGGCGACCAATTGTAACATGAGCAAGAGGGTGAGCCTCTGTCTTTCTCTCCTCACCTGCGTTAGACCCCAGGGAAGATTGACACCCTGGATGTTTTTGGTGCCCCGAGCTGAGCACACTGGAGAGATGGAGAACAGCAGTGCAGAGGGTGACTCCTGAGAGGCAGTGAGCTCATGGCAGCTCTGGAGACATGGCCACCAACCGGATCTCTCACCTCGCTCAGGAGGACAAGAGTAGATAAAAGGCCAGAGTGGAGGAACATAAGTGTTTAGTTTGTGCTTATTGAATGTGAAGCCACATCTGATAGTGCCCCCAAATAATTGAGGTGGGCTTCAAAGGAAGCCCAAATCCTAGTAGTTTGGTTATTAATGGAAATGTGACTACATTTGTATTCATGGGCTGGTGAAACTTGCAGTATTTGGAATATATACCTTGCCTTAATTCTAAAATGCTATGGTAGCGTTATATTTAATAGCATTCATATGTGAGACAAAAAATTACTTAGCACTTGTTTACAAATGAATGACAGAATTGTTAGCCCAAGAAGGAACTTTAGGAATACTCTACGTCAACCCCCATGCTTTACAAATTAGAGTCAGAGCAAAAGTCAGGAAGTGACTAGGCTCCATGATGCTGGGCCTGTTAGTGGCAGACTTCAAACTGTATCTGGAGCTCCTGGGCCCTAGACTTAACCACTCCAGAACAAAAAGGAAGAAGAAGAGGTGAGATAGAAAAAAATAATTTGGGACTTGGTTTCACAGCAAGTTAAAATTGAAAATAATTACATTTTAACTATAGTCATGCACCAAATACATTAGTAATTCAATATAGTTCTCTGAATAATCCTATATAATAAAAAGCCTAATATGCTAAGTGTCCAACTGTTTGTTCGACCATTTGACCGGTTGCTGTGATGCACATTGACCACCAGGGGGCAGACACTCCTACTGGTAGGTTAGCTTGCTGCTGGGATCCGGCCCGTCGGGACTGGGCGAGACAGGCTGGACACGCCATGGAGCCCTCCTGCAGTCCCTCCCTGGCCCCGATCATGCACCAGTGGGGTCCCTCAGCCTGGCCTGCACCCTCTTGCAATCTGGGACCCCTCAGGGGATGTCGGAGAGCCAGTTTTTGCCTGATCCCTGCAGGCCAGGCCAAGGGACCCCACCTGTGCACAAATCCATGCACCGGGCCTCTAGTAGTGTATGTTTAAAAAAAAGTTCTGAAATTTCAGTTCTATGATTAGATATCAACGTAAATTGTGTCTTTGATTACTCCATCTTTGGCATTTCCTCTGATAATGAGAGGAATTGAGTGGCAGTTTTGTTGCGGGACTCAAACACAGGCCTCAGAGGTGCCAGCTCACTCTCATCTCAGAGCATGCTTTGGCTGGTGCTTGTACTGTAACCACTCTTCTTCCAAATCATCCTGAAACTTGTCTTCTCATCGTTTATGTCTTAGCTCAAGTCACCACTCCTGAAAGACTGTCATTCATCCCTCTCCCCTCCCCAGGCTGGTCTATCCCAGTGGCTCTTAACTGAGGGTGATTTTACCCCAAGGGAACATTTGCCAATGTCTGGTGACATTTTGGACTGTCACGACTGGGGTTCCAGGGTGCTAGTGGATAGAGGCCAGTGATGATGCTAAATATCCTGTAATGCACAAAACAGCTGCCCGCAACAAAGAATTACATGGTCAAGCCTTAGCTATATTTTTGCCAAGGTTGTACCACAGTCTTATTTATTTGTTTACATATTTTTCGGTTTCCTGTCATCCCACCCCCTTGAATGAAAGCTCTACAAGGCCAGGAACTGGGTTTTGTTCATTGTTATATAAGTAACTAGAAAATTATGCAGCACATAGTAGATGCTCCATAAATATGAATGGAATTGAGTGACTCTCTCTTCATTACTGAAAATATAACGTATAGGCCAGCTATACTGTGGTGCAGCATTTTCACTGATGAAATCCAGTGGTAAAATCCAATGTTTTTTTTCCTGTTTGGTCTCCTACAATCAGGATCAGCACAGTTTTGTCTTTCACAAAACCAACAAGTGAAGAAAGGCGAAGGTTATTGACAGTGAGTGGGTACTGCCTGTGTGACAGCTGTCAGTGTGATCCTGTAGCTCCTATAACAGTGGCTGTCTAGCCACAGACTGCAAAGAGGAATGGAAATGAAGCCATTTGTACATAAGCTACATTTGCCAAAGGATAACAACTTATTGATTCAGGCTGTCCAGGAAGGCCATGTTTCTTCTTCATGTCTTTTCATTCTTGGTGTGGGTTGAATTGAGAACACAAATTCTATTCAAATGGATTAACAGCCTTCTAGTGCAAGCCATTGGTCATGAAGAAATAAAAATAATTATTTGAAGCACCCCAGAAGGCCAGAGCTCCAAGCTGGTTTATTTTACCTGATATATTATTTTTAAAAAGGAAGAGCAGCCTGCATTAATGCCAAGTCAGAGATGCATCAGTACAGTTTTCTCAATAGAACGGAAAAATGTATTAGTGAGCACATCTAACTAGCAAATGTGATCAGGAGCATCAAGGAAATAAAGAGTGAAAAGTATCTTAACAGCTTTAAAACCCACAGATGGCAAATCAAGTAAAAGATCTGTTTATCACCTTCCCGACTCTCTAAAATGCACATCTGAGGGCTAGGAGGTTTTTAATGGCAACTGCCGCACTTTTGGAAACCTCAGTGGGGCCCCTGGCCCTTCTTTGCTTTGCTGCGGAACTGGGAAGCTGCTTTCCCGACCACACTGCTTTGCATGATAAAACTGTGAAGCTATCGTGCTTTGTTGGGAGTGTCTGAGGCCGAGATGAGAGTCAGATATGTGTAATAATGCATTAGAGACTGTTACGCCATGTACTGCGTTTCATAAAGTCTTGCATAAACAGCTTGACAAAGAATATTACAAAATAGTAAAAGCTGCTTTATAGTGGTTATGCTCTTTCTGTTTACAATTCAGGGGATGTTACGTACATTAACTGCATGGCTTGGCTACCACATTCTCTTATGCCAGGAAAATGTCAATGAATGAATGAAGTCCACAATCACTTAGAACTCTAATACGTTCTTGACCACGACGCATATTTAGCGTGTTATATTTTAAAAAGCATTCCATTTAATCTCCCTCTATTTGAATTACATACATTTAAATAATTTTATAAAAATAAAGATTTAAAAATTATACAACTGGGACATTCCTTTTCTAGTTATGATTAGTTTCCTCCTCCTCCTTCCTTCTTGCACTCTTCTGTTTCAACCTCATGCACAGTTTCAACCTTTAAAATTCCAAGCTTAACCACTTGTTTTCTTAAATATTCATTATTTAATACAAAAATGGAGAACTATACTTGATAGTATTTACCTATCAATAGAATAAATATAATTTCAGTGGTAACATGAATCTCTATTAGATGTCCAGCTATAATATGGATTTGAAACCATGTCTCTGAAATGTAATTTATGGTGAAAATCTGATATGTAGCATTTGGCTTCTAAGACAAGTCTTAGATCTGTCTTCTAACTGGATGTGAGGAAATCGTCAAAATAGTATAGGCTCGAAAGCTCTGGCTTCACTGAGCTCAAAAGAAAAATGTATTCTGAAGATGAGGATTCTTGACCCTATGTGTGTTAATCACTGCTAGGTAAGAGGGAATCTCAAAAGAAGAGGATGGCTGATTAATTTTTAAGAAGGCAAGGATGAAACAGGGCATACTTGAAGAGGTTCACAAATTACATCAATGAATGAGTGAACGTCTTACTTGTGTGCAGGCAGCTTCGGAGTTATGTGAACTTCAGTCCAAATGCTGGCTCATCCGATTTACTAGGCCTTGAATGTCTAACTACTTAAATTTCTCGGAGTCTATATTGGTAAAATGGGGGGATTAGTAACAAGTATCTTTTAGGATTATTGTAAGGAATAGAAATATATACGGGACGTGCTTTGTTTTTTTGGTACCCAGGAGGCATTAAAAGATGATTGCTATGAGCAACATTTATTTGTAAACAAGTAAACTGTGCATTAAGAACCTGGAGAATTCTGTTTCTGTAGTCATGTTTATAATACTTATGAGATAGAAATGATGATTAAGTGTAATATACACACACAACACACACGCACAAGCACATACAGACACACATTTTCTCTGCCAGTTTGTTCCTGAGACATCAGATTCAGGATGTCATCTTTTGACAATGGATTTTGGATGTTGCTTTAGCTTGAAAAGAAAGACTTTTAAAATAAAGTAAGAGATCTTAGACTTTACTGTAATCCTGCTGCAAGTGGAAATTAAACCTGACATCTACATGTAATAGCTCACAAAATATTGATTATTTTTGGAAATCCACCAAAGAAATTGGGATGAACTCTGAGTTGGGGCAAAGCTTTGAACTTCCAGTGAGTCAGCCCTACCCAAGTGCTAAACAGGTAAACTTACACAGACGAGAAAGGGTGGGGGGTCGGGGAGAGGGAGTCTAATGAAACTTGATAGACTCTCATAGTGAAATTATTCTTTTTAAAAAATTAAAATCATATTGGGTGTTCTGACGATGGCCACATAACTGATCTGAAGGTTCTATTTTACCTCCCAAACAAGTTTGGGCTATCCGATAGGCTGCAGAAGGCAGGGAAATTGGGCAAGTTTAGCCTATGACTGTGTTAGCATTTGTAGGGAGGGATTTTATTTTTTTCTTTGTGCACCCCCCTAAACCAAGTGTAGGGCCTTCCCCAGGCCTCTGGGGAACATTGGTTGAGTCGATGTGTGGTTGGATATAGGGAATTGTGTTGATACCTTCTGTGGGAATTACACCAGAACATCTCCATTACTGCTCAGTCTTAGTTCAATGTAGAAGACCAAAGAAATGCATAGGCGTTGGTGAGGTTTCAATCCGTGTAGTCTTCCCATGTTTCTCCGAGCTCAGGCTCGCAGACTGTGATTGGTTGGTAGCAAAGCTGTTTCTTTCTTTTCACTAAGAAAAATGGACACATGATGGATATCACTTCCACATGTAACTTAAAGTACTCCTGGGTCATTGACCCACACCCACAAAAAAGCAAAGCTGACGTTAAATATTCTTAAAATCAATAGTATAATAAACTGAATAGTATTATGTCTGAAGCCTGCCCCCTCCCCCCCACCCCCGATTTAGAGGATCTTTCAGCTTGATATAGGCACCCACCCCATCGTCATTGTGTTCCTCTGGATAATTTAGATCTTGCGCAATGCTTGGGCTTGCGAAAACAAGGGATAGTTTGTGCTTTTCTAAATGGAGGCACAATTTGCATCGTCTTTAAAAATGGGCAGCGTGGTTTCAGGCAAGGGTGCTGAACGAGGGAGGGATGGTTTGAGGACAGAGTGGGAAGCAGTCCTGTCCTCATGTGCCTCTTCTCTCATAATGTGGCAACATATTTTAAAACCCAAGGCCTGGAACTGCTGTGGCTGCAGCCTGAAGGGAGGATCACCATCCAAACCAGCAGAATCGGACTTTTATCACATGTGACATCTGCTAGGACAGAGGAGGCCTTGCTTCTCATGTTCCATAGAGCTTGACACCTGCAAAAGAAGGGACTAGCTGCCAGCAGGGTTTTCACTGTTACTCTGTCATGTATGTAAACTTGCAATAGGCCTGACTTTCTTCATCTATTCTATGACATGTTTTCATTTTATTTGAAAGTAATTTTACTTTCTACTTGATTGAACATGTTATCCATTAACTATCTTTAATCAGGATTGAGTAGAAAATCCAGCAGAGAATATGAAATGAAAAATAGTATACTTCTTTAGTACCAGACAATATAAACAAAAGGTCAAATCCTAGAATAGGATAGTGGGCCAAAAAAATTCTATATAGTATCTCAGCGAGAAAAACAGTAATGATTGCTAGCATTTATTTTTATTTTTTAAATATATTTTCATTGATTTCAGAGAGGAAAGGAGAGGGAGAAAGAAATAGAAACATCAGTGATAGGAGAGAATCATTGATCGGCTGCCTCCTGCACACCCCCTACTGGGGATTGAGCCCGCAACCTGGGCATGTGCCCTTGACTGGAATCAAACCCAGGACCCTTCAGTCTGCAGGCTGATGCTCTATCCACTGAGCCAAACCAGGTAGGGCGCTGGCATTTATTATAGGCTTACTAGGCACCGGCTGCTTTACATGAATTAGCTCATTTAACCTTCTCAGAAGATATACAAAGACACCACAATTCCAACTATCACTTTTTAGGAAATTGCTGCTCAAGTTGGTTCAGAGAAGATACAGGTTTCAAATTCAGCACCGACTGCACATACTTGTGCTCACTGTGACATAAAGACCTATTGATTTTTTTGTCCAGTTTGCATGCATCATGTTATGATCTGTTTCTGAAATAGTATAAATGTTGCATAAACAAATGAACTATTTGTTAGTCAAGCGTCAAGGAAAACCTCATAATGCCCAGATAAGCAAGAACATCTCTTCTGGTAATTCTACATGTAGAAATCAAAACACATATAGTATGCATTGGATTTCAAATGTTTTCTGCTAAAGTAATGGTCCTGAGCCTACATGTATTATTGTCCAGAGGAAATAAATTTACTGAGTAAAAATGTTTAATTTGCCCACTTTCTGTGCCCCCAATCTTGAGTGGAAATTCAACAAATAAGGCCATATTGGTTGGAGAGAGAGAGAGAGAGAGAGAGAGAGAGAGAGAGAGAGAGAGAGAGAAAGAGAAACATCAATTTGTTGTTCTACTTATTTATGCATTCATTGGTTGATTCTTGTATGTGTCCTGACTGGGTATTGAACCCACAACCTTGATGGATTGGGACAATACTCTAATCAACTGAGGTACCCTGCCAGGGCTATGCCCCAAATCTTTTCTGTGAGTTTTTTTTCAATTTTCATCTCAAGGACATGCTTAGAGAGAGGAAGGAAGAGAGATAGAGCAAGAGAAACATGGATGTGAGAGAGAAACATCAAACATCGATCAGTTGCTTTTTGTACCCTCCCCTGACTGGGTATTAAACCGGCAACCTTTTGGTGCATGGAACAGTGCTCAACCAACTGAGCCACTCTGTCCAGGCCCCCAAATCTTTTAATATTAGATGCATCTAAATAAGAACAATGACAAATAATGTCCCTTTTAGTTATGCCAACTCATTCCATTCTGCCTTTCCACAAATAAATGGCCAATATCAGGAAGTGCCTGGCATGTTTTCTTACTTTCCTTCCTATTTGCTCCTTTCTCTGAATGATGCTTTCCCTTTGCTGTTTTTCCTCTTTTTTTCTCTGACAAACATCTTTCCTTTCTCATCGAGGAAATAAAGGAAACTTTTTGTTTAGTGACAGCAAAAAACAACAACAAAAACACCTAACAAAGCACAACAAATACATACATAAATTAATGATTTTGAGTTGTGAAGCATGTTAGGAAATAAGTACTATTGTTTCTTTGGTCACAACTCTGTCTCTCTCTCTCTCTCTCTCTCTCTCTCTCTCTCTCTCTTCCTTAGAGATGGTTGAATAATGATTCCTTTGAGATAAAAAGCTTGAAATAAAAACCAATGTTTTGGGCTCATCCAATTTCTATGACAATTGTCTATCTGCACAGTTTTTTGAGGTTTTGAGAAAATACCTTCTTAAAGAGTGATTTATAAGTAAGTATATAAAATTAAGTAACTTTGCATTTGATTATTTAAAATTGAATTAGAAGCCCTTTTGGAAATGGGCTAGATATTCTGGGAATTTGTTCTAAGGAAATAACCCTATTGAAGCAAAACCAATCAATGAATCAGATAAATATCCTCAAATCCATATGCTTCAAAGTGCTACTGTGAAATAGGTAAACTGTCTAGAAACCATCTAAATGACCAATAATAGTCATGAATCATAATAGTAATTATTATGAAGCAAATACTTAGAATGCTTACCATATAGCAAACACTGTTCTAATCACTTTACATGATCTCATTTACTCTTTACCCAAACCTTATAAAATGGGTACTATTGTTATCCTCCCCATGTTGCAGATGAGGAAGCTGAGGCACAAAGAGGTTAAGTGACTTGTCCAATGTCAAACAGCTACAAAATGATAGAATTAAGATTCCAAACCAGGCAGTCTTGCTTAAAGCTGTGCTCTTAAGCATTCACTTTACTGCCTTCCAATTACGATGAATTAGACTGGTTATTAGGCAACACTAAAGATGACAATTGAAAGTGTGATAATGTGGATCATATACAACACATGTACTGTGTTAAGTACATACATAAGGTGTTGATACACAATATTTGTAGGTACAGGGATTGAAAAGCATTATGCAATAATGAAGTGGTAGTATCAGGAGATGGGAATTCCCTCTCCCCCCCAAATTAAATGCCATATTATTTCTTCATCAATAAATTAAAGCAGATTAAATTCTATTAAAGCACTCATTCTTTATATTTTTTATTTATTTTGCTGCTGGTACTGTAGGTGATGTCATTGCATATGTTAAGAATTTATAATGTAAAGAGAGACTTAACAAATGCAGGTGTTTTTTAATTGAAAGGTATTTTTTGTTATTTATTTGCCATCCACTCATTTATTTATCCAACACTTATTGAATGTTGGGTTTTTTTGTACCATGTCCTATTTAGGTGCTGGGGAAGACAGAGGTGTATAAAAAAACCAAATATCTTGTTTGTCAGTTATTTTGTTAATTAGATTCCACATATAAGTGAGATCATATGGTATTTGTCTGTCTTTGACCAGCTTATTACGCTTAGCATAATAATCTCCAGGTCCAACCATGCTGTGGTAAAGGGTAAGAGATCCTCCTTTAAAATAGAACCAAAGGCTTGGATACATGGAACAGACTGACAGATGTCAGAGGGGAGGGAGTAAAAGGGGACAGGATGAAAGAAGGCGAAGAGATTAGCCAAAGAACATATATGCATAGCCTATGGTCACGGACAAACAGTGTGGTGAAGGCCAGGGTGGTGGTGGGGGCTGGGTGGAGGTGGGCAAAGGGGCGATGTTGGGGGACATCTATAATAGTGTGAACAATAAAACATAAAGCAAACAGAGCTGGGGTAAAAGCTCCGTTTTTAGACTGAGAGTCCTTGGAGGAACTCGGAGCCTGTGGGCCTGCTGGTGGTCAAAGCGGGTCTTGCTCCTCCCCGGATGCCGTCACACCAGTGGGGGCTGCTCATCTTTGAGATGGGGGCTCACATTCTCATGCTGGATGTTCTGACAGGGATGGATGTGAATACTAATAGGACTTTAACTAAGTTGTATTCTTTCTCTGTTTGCTTTCTGATAACTTGCATCAGAGATGGAAATGTTTCCTGAAAACAGATATTGCAGAGCAAGCTTTTCAGATGGGTTAGGCTCTGGGATTTTAGAGACACAGAAGCTTATAGAAGCAGCCCCCTAGACTACGTTACCCCCAATCTTCTCTGCAGGGATGTAGTATTTGAGAAGGTCATGATGAGGGTAGGTTCCGTCACCACTGTTTCTTACCCAGGGTATGAAAAGCTGCCCTTAGTTTTGAAGTCTCAGGAAGACGTGGAGCCTCTTGAAATGCCCTGGGAGCGTGGCTTCAAATATGGGGACTTATTTCATCTCACATTCGCTTTGAAGTTTTGTCCTGTGGAGTTAACCCACTCAGGGATCCACTCCTTGAAGGGAAAGTAGGTTTTGGTTGAATTGGGTCTTTCAACAGATGAGATGAAAATTTCACACCTCTGTAGCCTGAAACACCTGCCAGCATCCAGGGTATAAACTCTTCCTCTTCCACTAATTAACTTAAGGCTCTTGAATGGACCTGGATGGAAGTTATGGCTTTTACATTCACATTTATAGTTGAAGTTGTATGTCCGGATGACACTGTGTTATTTTTGTAAGAAGAAAAATATTAAAAACAAAATATAAAAAATCTTAAAAGCATAAACAACAAATGTGTGTTATGTATTTACCTTGAAGAAGGCTCAACGTGCAACCTATGAGGGAAACTGTAAATATTTACCTAAGTCACAGGTTAGATATTTGGATGGAAGACAACATTAAAAGCTGGCATTTCTCTAAAGCAGTGGTTCTCAACCTTCCTAATGCCGCGACCCTTTAATACAGTTCCTCATGTTGTGGTGACCCCCAATTTCATTGTTACAAATTGAACATAATTAAAGCATAGTGATTAATCACAAAAACAATATGTAATTATATATGTGTTTTCCGATGGTCTTAAGCGACCCCTGTGAAAGGGTTGTTCGACCTCCAAAGGGGTCGTGACCCACAGGTTGAGAACCGCTGCTCTAAAGGGAGAGTATTGACTTCGGATCAGAGTATTCAGGGAAGGTTAGAGGTGGGAAATGAGTTGGACCTTAAAATGTGGGTAAAGTTTAGGCGTGAGAGGCTTGAACGTAGGAAACCCAAGATACATTCAAGGACTATGTGGGCCAGTATGGACAGAGTAGGTCAGAGTGGTGAATGTTCCCAGGGGAGGGGGGAGTGCGAGCAGGAGGTAAGTACATGCCTGTGTCCCAACCTGATGCCTCGTCTCCAACACAGGCTTTGGGAAACTTCACGTATGATTAGACATTGTTTTAACCACATGAAGAATGTGAGGACGACAACCCTGTCCCTGTGCTTATGCAGACCACGACCTTCATTTTCAGCAGTTCCAGGGGTTCTTCTTATGGCACATATACTAAAATTGCTCCCTGGCTTGGTGTCAAGTATTTTTTTATGCCTCTCAGACTGCCTTTCCTTTGTAAGCCCTGCTGGGTTCTCTGAGACCAGTGATAAAGTGCAGACCCAGGGGGTGAATGTAGGTATGTCACATTAGCGTGTAGGAGTGTGGAGCTTTGTTTAGAGCAGTCTGCAATCTGAGATCATGGTTTGCAGTGTCTCCCAGAAACAGATTGTCAAGTTCAGCTCCCTAAAGAGGCCATTCTCCTAAACCCGCACCTTGGGAATTTGAAAAAAACTACAAATGGCCTAAAATTTAAATGAAGCTTTAGTACCTAAAACACACTTTGGTTAGCTACTCACAATAATGATGCATAATTTGGTAGCATAAAACATATGTTCCTCTTTTATGCATTTGACCTATTTACGTCCTTCATGTTTTTATCTGAAAACGTACTTCACATATATTCTGTGCCCCAGGTAGCATTTCCCAATCAGAATCTTCTGCAGATATTTTCACGTTGAGTTTACTTGCGGTGTGGTAATGCATTAATGATAGCAGCAGTTGCTCAACACTATTTTACAAGAGAGGAGAAATGTGTTTCATCACTTTGTTACCACAAATTGAAAAATACATGAAAAACCATGACTTTTAATAAATGTGACATAAGTTAACAGAGCATGGAAGACAGAAGAATGAAAGATGGTGTCCGTAAATCAATTTAATGTGGTAACAATCCCAAACAAACAAGAGATTGAGCTTCTTTACCAAAACACACTAGAAACAGAAAGGTTGTAGAGAATTGTTACCATATATTCTTCATAAAATTGCAGAGGAGATAATCCAACAGAATTAAGTACAAAGTCAGTTATGAGAAATTTGTCCTCTTGGAAGCTAATGTTGAGAATATTATTTATAGTAATAGGCAAAATAGGCTGGCAATCCACAAGCAATTATCTAAATTTAATGAATGTGGTTCTACCCATGAATCTGGATAATGATGGCATATCTCTTATGGGACTACATTAATTTATGGGTTACCATAATTGTATTGAATCAAGGGAATGTCCACTTGAAGATTGAGGCATCAGAGTACGAGCTACCAGCTGATAGATAGACAGGTGAAAAGGCCCTTGTCTTCCATAGCAAAAGAAACTTTCCAATTAACTATAAACGAATGTGGTGTGAACACGGACTCCTTTTATATTCATTATATTATTTAGAACTGCTTCATTGCTAGAAGGTTAAGGGATGTGAAATTAAAGTAGTCTCTTTTTCACATGATAAAAACAATGTAGGTAGTTAAACTGTCAAATGCAGTGAACCCAGAAATAGAGATTCTGATTTCTGCAGAGATGCAATTTCATTGTAACCTTCTTTTATCTGAAGCTTCTTCTGATATAGCAGAGTGACTTAGTCTTGGTTCTGATGTGAATGACTTGACATTTCCAAAATATAAACTTATCTAGTTGAATCAGATGAGAAATACAAACCTAAGAATCAGATTTTGCATTTGTTTTGTCAAACAGTCAGATGGAAGTATTTATTAAATTTAAATACTAAATGTCTTATTTATTCATAATCTTTGTTATATCAGATGAGATATTTCATTTCTCCTCTCTAAAAATTAGAAAAATTTGCCCTTCTCATAGACTTAAAAAAATGTTTAAAGCTTTTATTAGCTCATAAAAATGTTTGACCAGGCTACTGGAATAAAGAATACCCGTAGAGGAAAGAAATCAATTAATTCTCAGAATAAATGTTGCCTACCCCAAGCTAATATTTAACTGATTATAATTCAATAAGAATGGAGTTAAAAAATAATGTTTGAATTCTATACTTATTAGAAAAATTAAGCACCTTCTTTCAGATTAGTTTCCTAGTTTAGTACTTGTAAATATGCCTGGGTTCCATTTTTGAATTAAAAGTACCATAGTTTTTATTTTTAGGTGAATATATTTATGGTCCTCTGCATCATTGGCCTCAATTCTCCACCTCTCCCTATATCACTCCCTTTGCCATTTAACCTTACAGTCCATTTCCACTGAGGCAGGACATAATTCCCTGTCCCTGGTTTCAGCCACAAACTTGCTTTGGCCAATAGAATTGAGGTAGAGGTGAGGCCTGAACTCTGAGCTTAGGTCTTGAGTCCTTGTTATTCTGATGGCAAGCTCCCCTTCTATTGCCATGAACCCACGCCTGGCATAGTCTGCAGGAGGATCAGAGACCTAGGATCAGAGCTGAGTAATCCCAGTTGCCCTGGCCAAGGCCAGCTGGTTTTATCTACAGTCTGTGGCTACATACATGTGAGCAACCTTGGCCAAGACCAGCAGAGCCATCTAGTCAAGCCTCTGCTGACCCAGACATAAGCAATACATACTTATTGCTGAATGCTACTGAGGTTTTTGAAGCTGTTTGGTATGCACTGCTATTATGTCAGTAGATAGTTGAGATATTATGAATGCTGATCTACCTTCAGAGGTCAAAATATGTTGACTTGTATTTTTCCAGTGGAGACCAGTTGTTCTAAGCTGGTTGCTGTCTTTCTAAAAGTTTTCCTAGTAGTAAAATTCAAGGGGTGGAAGCCACGTTTAACACTTGAAGTGACAGAAAGGTATCAAACCTGTAAGGTTCAGTGGCTCATGAACCAGACAGAGATGTAGTTTATGACCTTGATTGTTTTTCATTTGCAATTACCAACTTTAATGTTATTTTTTAAAATTTAAATATATTTTAATTGATTTCAGAGAGGAAGGAAGAGGGTGAGAGAGATAGAAACATCAATGATGAGAGAGAATCATTGATCGGCTGCCTCCTGCATACCCCCCACTGGGAGTCGAGCCCGCAACCTGGGCATGTGCCCTTGACCAGAATCGAACCTGGGACCCTTAAGTTTCCAGGCCGACGCTCTATCCACTGCACCAAACCGGCTAGGGCTGCAGTTACCATCTTTACCTACCTTCCTTCTTGCTTTTATTTTTCCCTTTGTCTTTATTGCTCAGTAAATATTAATGAAACATTTATTTACTGTCTCCTATATGTTAGTTATTGTGGGGTCACACAAACTAGACTGAGGGGGGGATTTGCAAAGTGTACTTTGTTTGAACCAATTAAGAAGAAATAGTTCAGGTAAATCATCAATTTGGGGGTATTTGCTTAATATGTAGGATGCAAGTCTTATGGGAAAAGGAATAAACTAGACCTGCTACACAAGGCAAAGCAGAGAATTCTGCAGATCCTCTATCAAATGGAATACAGGGATGCCCCTCCTCCCCTGGCCAGTTCTAAATAAAGCCACTTCTCTGCGCGGAGATGAATCACTGCATTCATGATAAGGCACTTGAGAATTACTGTTGTTTACAGAAAGCAGCACCAGCGGCAGGGCTTAAGAATCCTCCACAGTTAAAACACAACATTTACAATGATGAGTGATGAAAAGTAGTCTTCCTGACAAACCCCGGGCACTAGCGTTGGCTGGTAGGGGAGGAAATTCCACCACTGGAAAGAGAACATTGAGGGTAGACATTTGACCACAATCCAAATTCCCATAAAGGTGCTTTTGAGGCTTCTAACTTTTATGACAGTTTTGGATTTACAATATAATCTTAATGCCTGGGCAATGGAAACCATGAGAAAATAAAAGTTACTTTCACTGTTTTGGAGGCTCGGTGTTTATATTATCATTTAAGACAAGATAAAAGTCAACGGGCTAGGAGTGTGGCATACTGATTGGAGAAATGTTGTCAACTTTGTCCTCGTGGATTGATGGGGAGGCTTTGCCAGGTCAAGGTGAGCCAGCTTCCTCGGACGGGTCTGGATGGCTTCGGTTTGACTCCCTGGGTAAAATGAATTTTTTGATTTATTAACAAACTTTGCTTGCTATTTGATATGCACTGTACCAGGCTTGGCTGGAGGTGCCCTTGAAAGATTGGTTGGGGAGATTATACATGGCAGTGAGAACAAGCTATAAAAAAATGATGTCAGATGTAGCATTTCTACAAACTAACAATCTCATTATGTACAAAATAATAAAGCACAGATAGGAGTTAATTCATTGAAGATGGCTCTTCAGAGGTGAGTGTTGGGCCTTTGCACAGTGCTTGAGGTGGAAATGACTTGACTAAAAGTATGTGATGACAATTCCAGATGGGACCAAGACATTGACATGGGGTGGGGTGAAAAGCATCTTAGAACTCATGTAGTCCCTCATCTGGAAAATCTGAACAGAGCTAAGATCTTCCTGTTTGGTGTTTTATTCATATCTTTAAACTACTAGCCCAGTACATGAAATTCATGCACATTAAAAGGGAATTAATTAGAAGAAATATTTTAATATTGCTATTTGCCCTTTATAATAGAAGTGTCAGAGATGAAAGAAAATTAGTAAAATGTATATGAAAATCTTCCTCCTGTCAGAGTCTGGGGTGCGCCACAGGACCCAGAATCAAGTCCCCACTCAAGCGCACGTGCCTCGGAATCGCATGAGATCCAGACCTGGCTGGCCCCACCCACATTGGGCAAGATCCAGACCTGTCAAGTCCTGCCAGGTGGGGGGACAAAGCCTCAGGTCCCCCTTCAAGCCCTGCCAGATGGGGGGCGCAGCCTCAGGTCCCCGGGCGCACCCTCAGGTCCCCCAGCCCAGCGCTGGGGTGGGGGGTGTGGCCTGAGGTCCCCTGTCAAGTCCTGCTGGGCGGGGGGCTGGGGGGTGCATCCTCAAGTCCCCTGCCATGACCCAGCACCATGCAGCCTTAGGTCCCTGCTGATTGCTCGTTAAGGCTCGTTACGGGAACTCGGCCTCCGATGTGGGTGCAGCCATCGTTGTGACAGTGTGATGGTCAATTTGCATATTCCCTCTTTATTAGATAGTATAAGAACTACTCAGTATTACTACTTAAGCCCAACTACCTAGGTTTGATTCTTGGTTCTGCCACTTACTAGTTATATGACTTGGGCCATATTATTAACCTTTGTGTCTCAGTTTTTTTCATCTGTAAAATGGGGTCAATCAATAGTGCCTTGTCATACGGTTGATATGAGGATACAGTGAACCCTGTTTAAAGATCCCAGGTATAAGTGCTCAGAAGTGGTAACTGCTATTACGTATCAAGGGCAGGGATACTTTTTGTATTCCTAGCACCTAGCACTCTGCTCTTCTCATTGCAGGCCCTCAGTAAATGTTGCTAGATGACTGTGTGAAGAATGGCTGATACCAGGGGGCCAAACACACAGAGGATTATTACATGAGATCAGAGGAGTGCAGGGGAGGAATAATAAGATCAGGGCTAAAAGAGCCTATTGATATTGTTTAGTTTTAACCTATAAACATTTTGCAGATGAGACAACAGGTTGGAGTACTCATGTTGATCTGAGCCATTTGAACTTGGCAGACAGGGGAACGAGATGAACATGTTGTGTTGGAGAAAAAATGGGCTTGAGTGTGAACGTGAAAGGAGCCAGGAAACTGAGGGCAGAAGCTGTGGGCTGCAAGGCCTGTGGCAGGGAGACCTGACTGAAAGGGGCTGTGAAGGAGGGACATGCACAAGATCACGAAGAGGAAGGTCCAGGAGTTCAGGATTCAGAATAGAACACTGAATGCGGATTTATGACAAGGGAGTTGGTGCCGGTTCTGGTCCATTAGCTGATGGCTTTGGCGGTCATCTGGGTGCCCTCCTGTTTGCTATTCATATAGAAAACCCTAAGTGTCATGTTCTGACTTCACAGGTTCTCGACTCACTTTGATTTTACAGATAGACTTGCAGTTCTTCTTTGATGAAAAAGAACCACTCCTGCTTGCTTTGACATGAGCATTTTCTTAAAAAACAAAAACCAAAACAAAAATCCTCTCTCAAAATAGATTGTCTTGGCAATAAATATAACCCCACAAGTGTCTACATAACGTCTCAAGGTACATTATGTTGGGGTTATTGTAAATTAGATATTTTGATATTAAATCTTTTAAACAACTTGTACTTGTCTTTGTCAGGAAATACAACTTGGCAGGTACTTTTGAGTTTATTAATAAATGCTGATGTGTCCTTATTGTGTATTCGCAATTAGAGTAGGAGACCAACAGATGCTTATTGAGCATTGTGCTAGAACTGGGATTAAAAAAGATGATGCAGACTCTCCTCTTGATCGCACTATCTGACTGACAATACAGATGTACTGAAAGAGGCCTCACTGAAGTGTGCAATGCTTAATACCTCTTGATTGTGTACAAATGTGGAAGCCAACTGTCGGACCTCATGGGTTCCTTTACTTTTCAGACCCCTTACTTAATAAAGGTCTCCAAATGTGGCCCACCACAATTCCACAATAATTATACACTAAGTATAAAGAGCAAGGAGGCCCTAGCCAGCTTGGCTCAGTGGATGGAGCATCGGTCCTAGGTTCAATGAAGGGTCCCAGGTTCGATTCTGGTCAAGGGCATGTACCTTGGTTGCAGGCTTGATCCCCGGCCCTGGTTGGGGCACCTGCGGGGGTCAACCAATGGATGTGTCTCTCTCACATCTCTCACATTGATGTTTCTCTCTTTGTCTCTCCCCCTCCCTTCCACTCTCTAAAAATCAATGGCAAAATATCTTTCGGTGAGGATTAGCAAACAACAACAACAACAACAAAGCAAGGAGAACATAGAGTCATAACCAATGCTTGGGATTGAGAGCTCCATAGAGGAGGCAAATCCTAGTTAAACTTCTTTTGTGTAAGTAATATCTATTGCATTAAAACTGAAAAGTCCTTGTCAGCAAATCATGATATTTTATAGTATCTTTGTGTGTACATATTTTATACCTGTACCAATCAACCTAGGCAGGTAATAGATAGGGAGAAGTAAACAAAGGGACTGTTTCAAAGATGTGGACAGGGTAAGGGAAGCCAATAAGAAATGACTCAAAGCCATTGAATTGTACCACCTTGTGGGGGGGAGGAGCGGGAGGGCTGTAGGAGATGGTGGTTTGCCAGGAGCTATGGCCTTTGGTAGAGGAATGTGGCCATTTCCCACCCACAGCATAGCAGAGAGGGAGCTAAGGAAAGAACTGTTTTTGTCTCTCTCTCCTCCTGCCTTCTGTAAAGACATAGTGCAGGCACCCTTTAGTGTAGTAGACCATAAAGGTCAGCCACCTGGGGCAGGGTGGAGAGGGTTGGAGAGTGTATTGAAAATATCTAGCATGACACCTGTTGCATTTCTTGGTTTGAACTTTCATCTGTGGCCTTGTGAATTGAAAATATAGGGCCATTCCCTCCCTCCCCCAAGATAATACTAACTCAACATATTTCTGATTTATAGCTTATCTAATTAAATTTTCTTGCCCAGATATGTCTCCCACTCATCTCTTTAGCCATTGTTTACATAATTTTGATGTCTCCGTTCCCCAGATGATCCCCTTCACTTGTCCGGCCCAGAGCTGTTTGTTTTATGCTGCTACAGCATATCTATCATGATACTATATTCTCCATAATACAAATATATACACAAGGGGCTTTCTTTAGCTCTTTTCCCCTTAAGGCTCAAATCAGTACATATTATTAATTAAACCTCAAAATATCGCAGTGAGGTAGATAGTAATGCATAAATAATGAGAAAGACGATAAGAGACAAATATTTATTAAGATGATTAAATGGATAAAAATTTTCATGTGTGGAAGAGTGAAAGATTAAAATACCCACACCTACAATCTCTGTGAATCATTAAGTGATACACTACATAAACAAAATAAAGGATAAAAACACGTGATCATGTCAGTAGGGGCAGAAAAAGCATTTGATAAAATCCAGTACTCATTTATGATAAAAACTCTCAGCAAATTGGAAATAGAGGGAACATACCTCAATGTAATTAAGGCCATATATGGCAAACCCACAGCCAATATATACTCAACAGGCAAAAACTCCAAGTCTTTTCTTTAAGAACAGGACAAGACAGGGCTATCTGTTTTCATCACTCTTATTTAACACTAGAGGCCCCGTGCATGGAATTCAAGCATGGGTAGGATCCCTAGGCCTGGCGGGCACTCAGGGCCAATCTGTGGGGCGACCAGCGGGGCGATGGGGGGGGGGAAAGGGGTCGCCCCCTGCTGGCACCCACCTTGGCCAGCCTGGCGCCGCCTGCTGGCTGGCCCTGACCCCACCACCATCGCTGGTTGCCTCCCTCTGCAGAGTGACTGGTGGGGTAATCGGGGGGCCCCCACTAGCACCCGCCTTGGCTGGCCTGGG
>NW_005871121.1:984016-1037241 GCF_000147115.1 Myotis lucifugus
TGCCAGCTGGGGGCAGCTCCTGCATGAACATCTTTCCCCTGGTGGTCAGTGCATGTCATAGTGACCAGTAGTTCTGCCGGTTGTCCACCGTTCCATCTATTTGCATATTAGGCTTTTATTATATAGGATAGTACTGGAAGTCCTAGACACAGCAATCAGACAAGAAGAAGAAATAAAAGGCATCCAAATTGGAAAGGAAGAAGTGGAGGTTTTTGGGTGATCTGAAACTGGCCACTGGGTGTATTGGTTCTGGGGCTTTTGGGGAGGGGTTCTGGTGCAGGCCAAAGCTCTGTGCCCTGGGGCCACCTGGCATGAGCTACAAAGTGATCTGCAGATGGCGCTGCTTGTGCTGGGCTTGGATGGACCTGGTAGAGGCTAAGCTGTAATCCAAATTGGCTGCCACTAGTGCCGTACTTGGGCCACTTAGTAAGATGTTTGGGGCATGCCGAGGACAGAGTGCTTGTTTGGGGTTTCTGAACTTTTAATAGATTTAGTAAAGTCCATAGCAGGAGCCAAGACAGGCTGTTTGTATAAAAGAGCCACTGGCAGTGACTTAGGAGGGCCTGCATGTTGGATGGGGTGGTTGGTTTCGGGAATCACCAGGGCAGGGGGAACTGTGTTAGCCAGGTTGATGGAGATGAAGACTTGGCGCCTGCCTGTGCCTGCAGGCTTGTTGTGGGAGGCCTCAACAAAGGAACCGTGGCCTCTGCCAGAACCTCTGTGTGGGAGGAAGCTGCCCCTCCAGCCCTCGCCCTGAAGCCAGACAATTCAGGTCCTGCTCCATATGTCCCTGGCACGTCTTTTGCTTTTCCACCTGCCTCCCCAACACTGGAGTTCTGTGTGAGTCTGTCAGAGTGCTTGGGCTTTTTAAGAGGAATGCAGAGTCTCCAGCAGCCCTCTGTCTCGCTCAGCCACAATCCCCACTGGTTTTCACAGCTAGATTTGATGGGGACTTCTTTTCTGGCACTGAAACCCTGGGCTGGGGGGCCTGGTTTGGGGCTAGGATTCCTCACTCCTTAGGGAGGACCTCTGCAGGGGAGATATTTCACATCTCTCTCCATGTTTTGTTGTTGTTATTGTTAATCCTCACTTGAAGATACTTTTTAAGAGAGAGTGAAAGGAAGGGAGGGAGGGAGTAGGGAGGAGAGAGAGAGAGAGAGAGAGAGAGAGAGAGAGAGAGAGAGAGAGAGAAGAGAGAGAAGAGAGAGAGATGTTATTGTCAGAGAGACACATTGACTGGTTGCCTCCCGCATGCGCCCTGACCTGGGGCAGGGAATGAAGTTGCAACTCAGGTATGTGCCCTTGATCGGCAATTGAACCTGTGACCCTTTGGTGCGCAGGCAGACACTCTAACCACTGGACCACACCCACCAGGGCTCTCCTGATTTTTAATGGCCACATGTGGGTGTGGGGCCAGTCCTTTCCTTGTCTCTCTTCCTCCTACCAGTCTCCAAGTGGCTTATTTATATCTTTAGTTATAGGGGCTCTGGTTAGCTAGCTTTCAAGTGGTTCTCTATGATAGTTGTTCTATAGTTTGGTTATAATTTTGTTCTATAGTTTGGTCATGGGAGGAGGTGAGCAGGATGCTGACCTACTTCACCACCTTGACCAGATGTCAGTAATCACTCTTGTGTGTATTGATTTTACATTTTAATAGTCAACTCTTTTTGCATAATCTTTGGCCCATGTTAATGATGTTGTCACTGGTGTTTGGGTGGGGAAACTTTGTGGGTGGTGGCGTCAAGGCAAGCTTTCTAGTGCCCTTAAATTACGTCAAGTAGGGAGTTGCCATTTCCTTCTCATGAGACTCGCTGGGGTAGAAGCCATCAAGAGTGAAAAAGAGGCTCATACATTACGCTCAATACAAAGCTCCCTGGGTGTCCATAGCTGACTGTCCTAAGGGAAAGAAGGCATTTGTAATGCGACCATTCCAATCTGGGTTTCTGTCGTACACACCAGCTCAAAGCTGTGAGCACTGGCAAGACACTTGGTGTTAGCAAACATGAGAGAAAACTTTTAAACAGCCTTTTCTACAGTGTCAGGAAATAATATTTTTTTGAATGTTTGTTCAATCTTGACCTCAAATTCAACTTCCAGTGGGAAGTGTGGGTAAAAAGTGGTACCCATCTTGATTCTTTCCATTTCGCTTCTGACAGTGCTACTACTGGAGGATACTTAAAGAAAAGTAGTTGAGAAGTTAAAAGCCTTGCAGTGAGACAAAGAAATGCTAAGAAATTTTACTGAAAAGAAGATCTAAGCAGAATAAATGTAACAATAGCCTTTAAAAAACCGTGTTCAGGGACCAGGATGCTCAATTAGCCTACAAAGAGGCATCCTTTATTCGCTTCCCTGAGGGTGAGTGTCAGGGGCAAGGAGGGGCACACCTAATTCTCACCTCCTTCAAGTCTTTGATCAAAAGGCATGTTACCAGTGACCCCCCATTAAAACTACAACCTCCTGGCACTCCTGACCTCTTACAACATGCTGCCTTTATTCTTTCCTCCATAGCACTTCTCACCTTCTAACATACTATAATTTGCATGTTCATTATGTTTGTTATTTGTCTGTGTTTTTTCATTATGATGTAAGTTCTCAGGGGCATGTCTGATCCCAGCCTGTAGTCTTAGTGCCAAAACCATTGTTGGCACAATGCTGGATGCTTACTCGCTCTTTATTGAATGCACAAAGGAGTTATCCATGAATGCATGTCATCATTTTCTCTCTTTTCTATCCCTCCCTAGGAGTTATTTTCTTCTAATAATCTTAGAATCCAACACCCTAGGCCAGTTCACAATTTTGATGCAAAATTGTGTTAGAACCTAGACTCAGATGAAAGTTAGAAAGTCATAAAGACTCTAAGAAAACCCCAGAAAGCCAGTGCTGTGCACAGCGTGTTTGCACTCAGAGCAGACCATTTTTTCTAAGCGTCCTCTCCACTGTGTGACAAAATTATCTCCAAAATTACTTCATATGAGATTAAATGTGTGATAATAATTGCTGTAAAAGAAATGCAGACGATAGAAATATTTTTATTGGACTTCATACATATAATTATGCCCATAAAAAGTGAACAATGAAATATAAAATAAGTGTTATTTACACAAAGGAGAAAATAAAACACTGTTACACCTTAAAATATTAATATAAATTTTTGAAAAAAGGGTAAAGACTTATTCATTGGTCTATGGCAATAATGAGTACTAATAGAGTTTAATATCAATCAAGTGACAAATAAGGATAATTGAAAATAATGTTTCAATTTTAAAGCTATTATTGCAATTCAGTAAAATAATTTGTCTGTAAATTAAAATTTGTACTTTCCAATTAAAAATACAACATCTCACATTAGCCCTCTTTCATGGTTTTATATTTTGACACAAATAAAAATTTAGTGATCACATGGAATGATGATTCAAATGAATACTTTTTATATAATTACTATCCTGTTACTGTGTATTTCAAGTCTATTGTTTAAATGTAAGAATAGAATATCAGCAGGGTTGGAGACACAAACTGTACCCAAAGTGAGCTGGAATGATTCCTGAGTCTTCATGAACTTATGGAATGAACATGTGTATTGAGACTGCATATGTGTGGTGTTAGCTCCATAACTGTGGGTTCTCTGAATTAACTTCCTTGTAGCCTATAATATATATTAAAAAATTAGTAGTAAAATCTGCTTATTTCAAGTTTATTACATATATTAAAATCCAACTATAACCACAGCAATTGTTAGGACATATACAACTATATATATTACTAGAGGCCTGATGCATGAAATTTGTGCAAGGGTCTCGGCCCTGTGGCTCCCGCCCACTGCCCTCTGGTCATTCCGGAAGGTCGTTCTACTGTCCGGTCTAATTAGCATATTAGCTCTTTATTATATAGGATTTTATTATTATTACTTTTTCTACAGAGTAGTATTTTGTCACTTACATTATTTTGAATTGCTGGCATGTGTGATAAGAAAAAAAGAAACCGTTTTTTATTCAATGTACTTATTGTTCTAAAATTTCCTACAGACACCGCTGTCAAACTGGCCCCCTTGCCTCCCCTTCAGGATGCTGCTGGAAACACCAGAACTTTTTTGAAAATTTCAGATTTTAAAAGGATGTTTCTGAGTAACGAGTTCCTTCTTTTAGTAAAGTAAACTCTCAGTGTTGTTCAACTCATGCCTGCAGATTATAGTTTTTAATCCAAACACAAAAGGAGGAAAAAATCCTTTCCGTTGATCAGGGTCAAGCATTGTCGGAAAGATGAAAGTGGGTCACACCAGAGGCCGCTTGAAGGAGAAGCAACATACTTTTTAACATGTCATTTAAGAAGAATTATAAAAATCCTTAAACCATTAAATTAGGACAATGCAGGATATTTTCATGAGGGAAATCTGCGTATAAGGATGTGAGAGAGCAAAAGGCTGGGCCTTTAGTATCTTTTCTTCTCTGTGATAGTTTAACTTGAGAGATAATGGAACTGTATTTTGATTATCACTGAAAAGCAAGCCGTGTTTCCTGACATGATCATTGTTTTTCGTATGTAGAACAGTCAGTGCTGCCCGTGCTAGAGTGCTGCCCACACAGACGGGGCCAGTCTCCTTCCCTGGTACCGGGGATGTTGTGGGCATGAGCCACTCTCCACACAGTGGCCCCGATCCGATCCCAGCACTCACCGGGGACATGCAACAGTATGGAAACCAGGCGGCTTTGTGTGGCTCATTTATCACAACTTCAGCAAGCTCCTGGAGAGGGCAGGCTCTACATTCTTGTGGTCTCCATGAATTCCTTAGAAGTCAATCTGAAGAATTTAATTTTTTAGCTTCTTAAGCTTTCTGTTTTTGAATGACTTGGGGCCCTATGTAGGAAGGAGGGGCAAAATCACAGCAAAGGAGCAGGAGGGAAAGAAGGATTTTCAGACCGTTATGTGCCTGTGGTTACTGCTTCAGTGGGAAAAGCCCAGGGACTCAGGCTTCCACTGTCCACTGTTACTTGTGTAGCTAGAAATAATTTAAAAAATAATTTCATTAACCCACTTCCAAAGAACTCATCTCAGGGGACAATTTTCATTTCACTTTCTCCCCCTTGGTGGGCATCAGCATCATATTTATCTACCTGAATCTCCTGACACTTTCTTATACAAATACTTATTTTATTAATTCTCAGATCCTGAAATTGTCAGGAAAAGGATGATGGATCTCTCCAATGATGCTACCTCGTCCCACCCACATCTAATTTCTCTGAATCCTCTTCTTCTACCAGTGTAACCTTTCACCGCTCTCTCCCTCCAATACCCTCACCCACACCTCGCTCTCCCTCCCCCCACAGTCCTCTCTCCCTCCAACACCCCTCACCCATGCCTCTCTCTCCTTCCAATACTCCCAGGGATGGAAGCTTCTTTTGGAATCTCCTCTCCCTTTGGCTAAATATAGGAGTGAAGAGAATAAAGAAGAGAGAGTAAAAAAGTAGAAGAGGAAAGAATTTGGTGACAGTGACTTTGATATAAAAGGAAAACAGATGAATGGTAGCATGAAAGCATTGGAAACTCCAAAATTTATCTGCTTATGTGTTTATTATCTATCTCTGCTGTAATTCAGATTAAAGGCAATTTCTTAGGCAACGATTAAAGGTGAAGAAATTAAAAGGCCAAGTCTGTGAAATAGCAGCAAGAGGAGAATCTGTCAACAAGGTGAAAAACTTGTGATGACAAAGCCCTGTGTTTGAAAAATTAGGTCAGTATAAAAAGACAACACAGGAAGTTGATAACATTTAACAGCAATGAAATACAGCTTGGGAAATGGATACTAGGTCTATCCTGTGAATTTGTCCATTGAAAAGTCTACCAATCCAAGTCGGGATTCTGGATTATCATTACTACTTAGTTGGAAAACATATAGTTCCAAAATATTTGCAGTTTTTTGATATTTTCCTAAGAGTTTTTTTTAGGCAGTGATACTGGTTTAATAACTAATTTCCTAATGTGCCTTTTCATCAAAATATCACCTGTTTAGAGAGGCCATTCCATATCACCTCATCTATATATATAAAAGCCTAAGTGACCATTGACCAGTCCACCGTTCGACTGGTAGCTATGATGTTCACTGACCACCAGGAGGCAGATGCTCAATGCACAGGCATAGAAACATGGAGCAGACTGATGAATCTCAGAGGGAAGAAGGGAGGGAGGAGGGCGGGAAGAGATTAACCAAAGATCTTATATGCGTACTAGAGGCCCAGTGCACGGATTGGCACCAGTGGGGTCCCTAGGCCTGGCCTGTGGGGACTGGGCCAAAAATTTCAGTCCAACATTCTTCAAGGGGTCCCGGATTGCGAGAGGACACAGGCCAGGCCGAGGGACCCCACTGGTACACGAATCCGTGCACTGGGCCTCTTAAGTCTAATAATAATATCTTCTACCATTTTTACTCTGTTTTAGTTTCTTCATAGCACTTAGCATTATTGGAAACCCTAAAATTTATCTGTTTAGGTACTTATGATCTGTCTCTGCTGTATAAAGGAAATTTCATGAGGGCAGGGGCTTAAGTTTGTTATTTGTATCCTCAGGACACAAAAAACTCAGAAAAAAACATTAGGCACATAGTGGAAGCTCAATAGACATTTATTGAATAAATGATAGATAGTAGCTAACCTTAACTGAATGCTTAGTATCAGCCAATCCCCAAAAGACTCCCTTAATATTCATATAAATCCTAATAAGTGCAAACTGTTAGAGCTCCATTTTACAGATGACAAAACTGAGGCATGGAGAGGTCATGTACTTGCCCAAAGTCACTCAGTGACTGAAGAAGCAGAAACAGTAATCCCTAAGAAGTAGAGTTCATTTTGGCCAATATGGTCAAGGCAGTCTTTAAAGACGTTAAAACAAGTTGAATTTTGAGAAGAATGAGCTATGAAGTGAAGAAGAGAGGGTCAGGAACCCTATGTTAGTGTGAGGAAAGCATGTCTAACGTGGCTATAAAAGAACTAACGTGGCTAAAAAAATCTTTTCCATAAAGATTTGCAAAAAGGTGCATTGTGAGATAAGATTGGAGAGTGCATGGAGGCCAGCCTGAGGTTGTAAGTAAATAAATTACTCAATTAGAAATAAAATTTCTTAATAGCTTTTTTCTGAGTTAGATGGAATAGTTCTCCTAATTAAGGTGAATTAGTGAGGCTTTACTGAATATTCCCAGTTTAGAAAGGACCACAAACACATTATTTGGAACCTTTACTTTTGGGGGATAGTTCCAGGCAAAATTGTATAATGAGCCATGTTCGACTTGCTAATGTTCTCTACTCCTTCCTCCTCTATTCCTGTATCATTCCAGGTCCCCATGGGAAACTGGTACCATACGCAACAGGGATCATTAAAAGTAGTTTACTTTCCATTAAAATCTTTTTCAATGGAAAAATTCAAACATCTGCAAAAATAGAAAATTTTAAATACGTCCCATATATCCATCTGCCTGTCTCTTAGCTTCAAACGGTGATCAACTTGTGGCCAAAGATGCTTCATTGAAATATCTTTATCTCTAAGTTTTTTAGGATGTATCTCTCAAAGAGAAAAATTCTTTAAAAAATAATCATAATATTATCATTACTTTCAAAGAAATGAATAGTTCTGAAGAAAGTTGTGATTGGAGGGCCTATGTGCAAAAGGTTATGGGTTGAGGGAATTCAACAAGGGCTGGTGAGGTAGCTGAAGGTTAAGTACAGTGGGAAGCCACCACCACCTTTGTCTGGGCTTGAAGAGATCACTGAAACCCATGGAGACTGGAGCTGCAGGCGAGTTCTATCTGACAGGAGCTGGGCTGTGGGCAGAGAAACAGCCACCGCCAACCCAGCTTTACTCTGTGTCTACCTTCTCATCCCCGGCAAGTCCTTGCCGTCCGCTAAACTCAATAGGAAGCCAGAGGGCAAGGGCAGGCTGGTATGGTACCTTCCAGGCACACAGCAGGATGGAGGAGGTCAGAGAATGGGTTCGGAACTGCAATTGATTCCCGCTTAGCGTTCCCGCTTAGATGCCACACGCCTTCTTCCAAAGATGCTTTTGAGGCTTGCTGTGCCCAGACCCTGGATCTGTCACCTTGGACCCTACCCACTGCCCAGATAACTAAGGAAAATCATCTATGCTGTCAACATCGATACGCCAGTGAGGTCTGATATTTTGGCAAAGAAAGTCCTTTCCCTTTTCCCTTCCAAAAGCTTTCCTATTTTCAGCCGATCTTGATGCGGTAAAACAGGAGCTATATTTCCATACAGCAGCCCCAGACGGTGATAGATCAAGGCCCAAGGAAGCTACTCTAACTGCCTTTTGAACTTGCTTTGCTTTGCTGTATTCCAATTAGGTTTAAAATATTTAGATGAGAAAAATAGTTCTGGTCCATTTAAGACAAGCCTCCAGTAAGAGACAGTTTGGAATTGGCTGTTGGAAACTGGCAGGGGTTATAAAACACAGAGTCTGGTTAAATAAATCCTTTTACTACTAACTCCCTAGCAAGACAGGAGGGAGGAATCAGAAGAATGGTTAGTCTAGAGAGAGAGAGAGAGAGAGAGAGAGAGAGAGAGAGAGAGAGAGAGAGAGAGAGAAGGAATTACTTCCTGTTAATACTTGGTTACCAAGGCAACCATTCCCTGACTGGAAGAAAGCCATCCGGGAGTCTGGATTAGATGCAAGAAAGGAACCTTGAGAGTCCTCCTTCCTGCATCCCTCTCTTCTGGCCTGGGAGGCAAGGGCCCAGGAAGTGGCTAACAGGTCCCCTAGAGCAGCTGGGGACCAGCCCTGAATGGAGGTGTGGCTGAGGGAGGGGCGGTGGCTGAGGGAGGGATGGTGGTTGCCTTTTCCCTGCTGCCTCTCCAAGGAGCTGACCTGAGGGAGCCCAAAAGTCTCGGAGACACCGGAGGCTCTCTGAGCAGCAAAACCCACCCAGAGCTCCTGCTCCTCACAGCCTGAAAGGCCTCAGGGCCCCAGAGAACCTTAATTTGGGGAGAAACTCAGAGATCCAGAACCATAGAATTTTTACAATGCAAAGGAATCTTACCAATGATACGAAGGATAAAAGTCCAACTCATTGCTGGAGCTGCAGAAACAGACCAGGAGGGCCAAGGGCTCTGTCAAGAATCACGCAACTGATGCTGGTGTGTGAGGGCTGAGTGATCCTGCATTTCATCTGCTCTAAGATACCCCTCTGAGCATCCCTGTGCTCAGAACTGTCCTGCAGTGGATGTGATAAGAAGGGATTGAGTTACAGTTTAGCGGATAACATTTTTTTTCTTTCATTGTGGCACATAAAATAATGGCGCCTCATTTAATCAGCGATCCATTGAAAGATGATGACAAGTGGCCAACAGTGACAGAGAGAACATCATTCTGCTGCGCTCCCTTTAAATCTGCTCATCATCATGGTTCTTCCCCCCCCCGCCCCCAATCATGGTTCTTGTTTGTTCACATCTCACAGAGATTAGTTTTTAAATTTGAATTATTAACATACTTTTTTTTTGGTGGAAAAAGTAAACTCCAGTAAAGAACTGTATGTTTTCTTTCAGATAGTAGCTGTTCATACTTGGAACAAGTCTGTCTGCTCTGCATAAACAGCACACACACACACACACACACACACACACACACACACACGTTTCACAGAAACCTAATTCTCACTCAGCCCCCTTGCATTGTTGCCCTGGCCACAGGTGACTGAACCCGGATGTCAGGGCTTGGTGCTGACTGGGGTAATGGAAGAGTCACGTGGAGGAGTGTGGGCTGGGAGGGAAAAGCTTAGGACCAGCTGGCGGACCTCGTAGCCCCCAACTGCTCTAGGATGGGCCTCGATCTCCATGCCTCACAGATCAGTTTCCTCCTTTGTTTTTCTCGTTTTTTTTCCCCCCCTGAATCTTGATATTTGCCTCCTCTTTCCTCTTCTCTCAAAGACCAAAGTACCAAATAGGCTGGGTTTATTTGATAAAGATGGGAACATTATACGGTTTGTTATATTCCGACATCAGGTTCCTGGTTCTTAAAAATCTGTGGTGAGCTAAATACCACAGTCACATTTCTTGCTTTCATTATTATTATTATTTTAAACCTGTTTCTGTCTTATACAAAAACTTCAAGTTCACTATAAAGACTAAGCAAATCAGAAAAGTATAGAGAAGAAAGTAAAAACAACCACCTCAATCCCAGCATTCACCTATGAGACCTGCTTATTTCCACTAAGAAAAGACAGCTCAGGCTTTGTGTTTTTTTTGGTTGAATCCACTTTATTAATCCCTGAGAACGTGGCAGGGGGCAGGCAGGCTCAGCTGAGTGGGCGCAGTGGTTAGATTGTCTGGACTCCAGTCTCGCTTCTGAGCGAGGTGATGCTAAATGTCTACCTGGTTGGGGGGTGAGCTCCAGTCCCAGGAGGGGTGTCTCCACGTGCTTAAGGTCCTTCCCCGGTTTAGCTTGGGGTCCAGAGGCGTCCTTTTCCCTGAGAACTGCAGGTTCTCTCCCAGCAGCCTTTCTCCAGCTCCCCAGAGGGGGAAAATGGGGCAGCCCACTCAGCTTGCCATTCTCCAGATTTGTTATCGATGCGAGGCCTCAGGATTTTGCAGCTCCCCAGTGTAACGTGTGAGGGCCGTGTGGAAGTGTGGATGTGGGGTGTTTGTGTGAAACTCCTTACACAGTGATACTTTGCTCCACCCATGAATCTTCTTTCTTTCCTCACTATTTTCTGAAGTAACAACCTTAGGTTGTAGACTTTTCTTTGTTTGCCATGTGCTGATCAATTTCTGTTTTACTTTTTTTTTTTTTAAATGAGTTTTTGTATCATTAAGTTTGGGTAGAGGGAAATCAGCCAGTTTATTCTGTTATTCAAACTTGGACATTCCATTGGCAGGTTTCCATGCCAGGTTAGTGGGAGTTTGGAAAATTCACTACCCACCCTTTTCCTGCCAGAATGAGCTGCAAGTATCCGAGAGTGTACTGTGTAGGCTGGGGAAGGGTATATATGCTACTTCTTTGCTATAGTATTTGATTAGTGTTTTCTTGAAAGAGATCTATGTTAGTAGGCTTTAAAATACCATTTTCTAGTTTTCATATGCTTAGCCAATGCTTTTATAAAATCTCTCTATTAAATATGCTCTTCTCTTATATTCCATTAGAGTATTTGTTCTTTAGTATAGCTTTGTTTTCCAGCTGTGGAAGTTAAATCAATTTTTCATAATCATTTTTTATTTGCCAAAATAATAAAGCAGTGTGCTTTAGCCTTTCAAGCATGTTTTAACGCACCGATGTGCAATACCAGTCCTTCAGGGGGAATCCAGCATTTGGGTTATTTTGTTTTAAGTTTTAGAATGCTCTAATTTAAGAAAAGGCAAGCCTTCTTTACCTTTGATCTATTTGCCATTCAATACCATTAACTCTCATTAACAAAACAAAATGAAACAAAAAAAGTGGAAAGATCAGTGACTCCACACACAGGTACAGTGGGGGGGGGTAGTGGGGGGACCCATGGCAAAATGATTAAAATCTGATTTACTAAATGAGGACTAGGGTAGGAGATACATACAGATTAATAATTACCGAAAGAATTTTTTTACAGTCACTTTTCAAACCTATTCTCCCCCCACCCCAGTGACTTACATGGTCCTCTATTCTCATGTATTCATCCTGACGTGTTTGACAACTGTGCTAAAATCGTGCCATAAGCTTTTGTAGAACGGCTCCAGCAATGGCATACACTTAAAATTGCTGGTGGGTTTGTCTTAAAGCTATGCCTGGGTTTCTTTTTCTCCCCATATTCTATGTAACAACTAATTAGGTCATCTTTAAAAATAGATTCTGGTGGCTAAACTCAGCATGCACTCAGATGGTGTTTCCTTCCCATTAATTTTCTGTGTTCACAAGTACTTTATTGTGCTTCTTATGATCAAACAGTGGCTCAAAGACTTAACGCAGATAAGTAATTTTAGACAAGGGAACCTGTATGTAGATCAGATCTGTTATTATTCGTTCACAAAAAATTGCCTTGAGGAATGCCCAGGAGAGCTGGAGCACGGGCTTCCCTTCCCTTCTCCGTGGTCTGCTCCAGCTGAGCAGCTCTTCACACTTGCCCACAGTCTAGTGTTTACTGCTGCCAAACCCGAGTGCAAGAAAGCATGTGTCAGCATGATTTCCATATGACCTTTCTACTGTGAAGCATGCTTTATGGCATGTTTGGGGACCAAGAGGACTTGGAGAGTTTGGTATGCTGTCACTCTAGTTTGGTTAAGGCCCTTCAGGGAGGCTGCAGCACAGATACAGAAAGCAGCAGAGGGGAGGATACCAACCAGGTGTTTATTACCACAGCCTACCGCTAGGGGGCAGTGAAACGACTAGGAGAGTACAGTCCGCCTATTTGGGTATGGTTGCCATGTCCTGTCTGTACCCAAATGTCTGGACAACCACTGGATTCCTGAGTCTGCCCTGGGTTCCACTGGCAAGAAAATGAACAGCGAGGGTGATATATATCTGAGCTGGAAAAGACAATCTGTAACTAGCCTTTCAGAGGCCAGTTCTGAGTACTGTCCCATGTCCTTTAGTCTATCAGCCTATTTATTATCTCTGACCTGGCCTAAATGTTATACTCTATTGAGATGGGGTAGGTCTGTGTTTATTTGTACAAGCTCTTTAGTTGCTTTCTTACTTTTTTCCTATTTATTCTAATACATGCCAATTACGTCTTACGTTCAGCCTCCAATCATCTATAATGGTGGTGTTTGTTTTAATCAGATTTCAGGTAAAGAGAAATAAGGTAAATTCCCCCCCCACCCCCCAGGCATAGTGAGAAGCATTTATTCAGGAAAAAATAAAGGAGCTGAGTGAAACATTTCTGAACCATGACTAACTGAAAATATTAGATCAAATAATATGTTGAAATATGCATCATAATAATGAAATGGTTTGTATTTAAAGGGTTAATTCCACCTAAAACTCCTGAAGCTGGTATCTAACTGATAAAATCTCAGGCTGAGCATCTTAGCAGAAAAGTTAAGTAGTACAATATACCACAAGGATCAGTCCTATAATCTCCTGCTCCAAAGATTTATTTTATTTGTTTTTAAAAATGTTACTGAATTTATTGGGGTGACTGACATTGGTTAATAAAATTATATAGGTTTCAGGTGTATAATTCTATAATACCTCATGTATATTGTATTGTGTGTTCACCACCCGAAGTCAGGTCTCCTTCCATCACCATTTATCCCTCCTTTACCCTCTTCTACCTTCCCCAACCCTCTTTCCCTTTAGTAATCACCATACTGTTGTCTGTGTCTAAGAGTGTTTTATTTTTTTATTTTTGCTTAATCCCTTCATCATTTTCTCCCAGTCCCCCAACCCCCTTCCCTCCAACAACTGTCAGGCTGTTCTCTGTATCTATAAGTCTGTTCTTATTTTGTTTGTTTGTTTATTTTATTCATTAGATTCCACATATAAGTTAAATCATGTGGTCCTTGTCTTGATACGTGAAATCACTGGCTTCTTTTACTTAGCATAATGGTCTCCATGTCCATCCATACTGTCGCAAAGGGTAAGATTTCTTTCTTTTTTTATGCTTTAGTTCATAGTGCATTGATTAGTGCAAAGACCTCTTGTTTTATTTTCTTTCTCTTTCATCTTCTCTGATCACTGCCCCAATTCCTTCCTCTCCCTTAGCATTCACTCTGGTGTCTTTAATGTATGTCTTAAATGTATGGTGACTTAAATATGTGTGCATCCCTGTTAAGTCTGCGGTGTTGTTTTGCATGTGAATGTGTTTTTAATTTTCATCAGTGACATTGTACGGTAACTCTTGCTCTGTTTTTTACTTTTATTATTCAGCTCCATCCATGTAGTTGTGTGTATCATTAATGTTTATTTAGGCCGCAGTTACAACCAATTCCTTAAGTTCCAGTGTCAGCGACAGCACAGGTTTTCTTATTCATGCTACATGCTTGTTGTAGGTTGGCTGTGGCTCAGTTAGAAAACTACCGTAGTTATTAGACCTTCCACTAAATCTTGTTATAATCATCAATAAAGGAGAACATATTACTAACCCATGTCAGTTCCTAGTTTGTGTCATCCTGGTGGGTTTAAGGAGGGAGGATGACAGGGTGCCTTAGAATAAGAGAGTTCATGGCAAAAGCTTGAACTTGCACTTCATATTTGCTCTACCTCACTAGGAAACTGCCTGGGTGAACTTCTCTGTGCTTCTGCTCCGAGCCCTCTCTCTTTCTACATCTTTTCTACCTTGGTTGTTCATTCCTAGGCTGTACAGGGGCCAGGCAGGTGGAGGGGCCGCTCAGGAGCAGGCTGATTAGCTCCTTCCAACTTTAGCTCCTTCCAACACCAGCCAGACTGTAGCTCTGCCCTGAAGTTACCCCACGACTGCGGCAGGCTGGGCGGGTGCAGCTCTTCTGCCTGAGTAGTAACGAGTAGTAACGGGCAAGGAAGGTTCTACAGTGTGAAAAGAACACAACTCATAGGCATCCTCCCAGCCTGTCTGTCCACACATCGCCCTGCCCCTCCATACTACCCATCTTTTTCTCCCCAGAATTTCTTCATAATTTTTATAGTAGGTCTTTAGATTTACACACTTTACTTTTCCGTTGTGGCTTCTGAGCTAGGGGAAGAATTCAGTAACTCCTGCATGCTGAAAGGACCAGTCATTTCACAGAATTCCTGAAATGTGCCAATTTTGCCTGTGAAAGGTGGAAAATCTTAGTAAATGGTTACCTTTTTGCAGACATTCCTGTTACAACATGGCAACCCTATAAACATTAGTCACCCTGCTAGAGTAGCCACGTCCTATAACAATGGGCACTGGTGGGCACTGACATGTGTCAGTCATCAAGAGCCAGGTCACCTACCACCTCCTCTCCTGGGCTGAGCCACCAGCTCCTCCTATTGTTACCCATGTTATCAAGCCAAGAGATCCCTCGGTTTCCTCGGATTGCACAGATCCCAGTTAAATTTAAACACGCATAAGAAAGACAGGACTGATTTCATTGTCTTTCTTTTTTTTTGTTAATCCTCACTCCATTGATTTTCAGAGAGTGGAAGGGAGGGAATGAGAAGGAGTGAGAGCGAGAAAGAAAGAGGAAAACATTAATGTGAGAGAGGCACGTTGATTGGTTGCTTCCCACACTCACCCAGACCAGGGCTGGGGATCAAACCTGCAACCCAGGTACCTGCCCTTGTTAGGGAATGGAACCCGTGACCCACTAACCACTGAGCAAACTGGCCAGGGTTTATTGTTTTTCTCTACTTCCTTAAATATTTCTGATATGGGATCCCAGCCATTTGTATGCAGTTTGATAAACATTACATTCATTGAGTAAAATTTTGAGGACAAAATTTGTGAATAAAACTTTTGTGAACCAAACTTGACATTTGGTTCTAGGTAACATCTTCCTGCTTTTTCCTTTTACTTCCTACATGAGGCAACATGGCTGAGCATACCAAATACCTACTTCAGTGTACTTGGTAACTCAGTGTTTCCCTCCCCAAGTTCAGATGGTTTAGAACAGTGATGGCGAACCTATGACACGCGAACTCATTTTTTTGGTTGATTTTTCTTTGTTAAATGGCATTTAAATATATAAAATAAATATCAAAAATATAAGTCTTTGTTTTACTATGGTTGCAAATATCAAAAAATTTCTATATGTGACACGGCACCAGAGTTAAGTTAGGGTTTTTCAAAATGCTGACACGCCGAGCTCAAAAGGTTCGCCATCACTGGTTTAGAAAGACCAGCTCTTGGTTTGGGTACACCCTTTTTTGACCGGTTTCATGTACTTGTTCAATGAAGTAACTATATTGGAAGGCATTTATTTACTTTAATCCTCACCCAAGAATATGTTTTTATAAGTTTATTTAGAGAAAGGAAGAGAGAGAGAGAGAAAGAGAGAGAGAGAGGTGAGAGAGAAATGTCGATTGGTTGCCTCCCATACACATACTGACTAGGATCAAACCTGAAACCTAGGTGTGTGCCCTGATGGGGAATTGGACCCACAGCCTTTTGGGGCATGGGATGATGCTTCCACCAACTGAGTCATCCAGCCAGGGCGAAGGTATTTTATTTTAAATGATTAATGGCAGTTAAGCTATATAGGGTGAATCAAAGAAAGAAATGAATCTTGTTCTAAGAAAGTAAATTTCCCCAAACAACAGAGTTGTGATTTGAGAGTGTGAAAGCACCAGAAATGCCAGGCTGGGTTAGATCAGCTCAAACTGGATGTATCCTGCCCAGTGGAACAGCTATGACAAGGACGCTCATGGCAATTGGTGGGTAAGCGAGGGGTGGGTGCATCCTGCTGACAAGGTAAATAGCTCTCATTTCTACTCAATGACATGTTGGAATCATCATCCTAGGTGATAGCTAAATCCTTCTTGGAACCTACTTATATTTTCAAGTCTCAGAATAAAGAGTTTCATGTTTGCCACATGCTGTGTAAAGTAGCACTCCTTTTATTTATTCTAAAGCCACCTTCTTCTGGCTTCCAGGGCTGCCTCTAATTCTTATATCTCCGAATTTGGAGAATGAGCAGATTCTTAATTCTGTAACCCTCTATGTTTTAGTAATATTCGAGGCATCTTTAAATCAATACCAACTTCCTGTCTCTAGACTGAGTTAAAAACACACACACACACCACACACCTGATAGAACAAAGTAAATAAATCAGTATTCGTTTAAAATACTTTTCTCTTTCAGGAATTTATTCAAAACCCAATAGTGTATAGTATGAGGTTCTCAAATGAGTTTAAGGAGAAAAAATGATTTAGTGCATGGATTGGAAAAAGGAAATGTCAAAATGAATACCTAAGAACTTGCCATTTGTCTGTAAGGTAGATGAATGCGAAAACTCAATTCCGCAAACACGCACTGAGCGTCTTACTATGTGCCAGTCACTTTTCAAGTCACTGGGAGGAAAGGTTAAATCCAACATGGTTTCTTCCATGCCTAAAGGTATGCTCAAGGAATGAGATGGGGATGGGGGGTGGGGTGGGGGTGGGGGGAAGGGAGAGGGAGGGCTCTTCTACTATGGGAAAGGCAGCCTTTGCAGAGTTTGTAATGAATGAGATGGGAAGAAAAAGACCTAGTGAGAGGGGACATCCTGTACAAAGCTTGGAACTTAACAAAGCATGAGGCATTTTAAACCAGGAAATAATTTGGAGTAGCTGGAATGTAATGTGCGTGGTGAGAACAAGAGCTAGACACGCTCTATTATTTTTCTGAGTTCCAGGGAATAATGCTCTTTGTAAAACTAGAAAGCTGGACTGTTAGAATGATGGGTTTCCTTCAAAGCTTTTCTCCAAATCCCAGCATAAGTTTCCTAGAGAACCAGGGTCACGTGGAGCTGCTGCTGATCCCCTTGATCCTGTTTCTGGAACTCAGCTGCCCTTCAGGTGGCACTCAGCAGAGGTGACTGGGCAGCCAAGTACTGGTCACAGTCCTGTTCCCCAGGCCCCTGGACTTGAACCTCTTCTCACCTGGCCTCCTCTGCACCACTGACTGACCTCAAATGCAAAGTCTGAGACTTGGATTTTTCTTCATGTGTATATTGGACTTCAATGACAAAGCAATCGTATATTGTAAACTTAAAGGATTCTAGTATTTAAAGTTTGCTTATGCCCTAGCCTGTTTGGCTCAGTGGATGGAGCATCGGCCTGCAAGCTGAAGGTTCAATTCTGGTCCAGGGCACATGCCCAGGTGGCTAGCTCGATCCCCAGTAGAGGGCGTGCAGGTGGCAGCCGATCAATGATTCTCTCTCATCATTGACGTTCCTATCTCTCTCTCCCTCTCCCTTCCTCTCTGGAATCAATAATAATGTATTTTTAAAAAAGTTTGCTTATGCTCAGGCAGTTATTTGTTATATCTCATTGAATTCACGTAACATTTCTGAGGAACTGCTTTGTGCCAGGAGCTGTGCTAGGTGCCGGTGACACTACACCAGGGAAGGCGGTCAGGAGTCCAGTCTTGCAGGAGAAAGGGTCAGAAGTGGGCTGAGCCATCTTCCTAGTTCAGACTCACCAACTTCAACTGCCTGACCGGACTCTGTGTCCCAATTAACTTGCTTTACAACATCCACAGTGACTGTTTCAAATCACCACACACCTTCCCACCCTCAACAACAGACTTTCTACTGCTTCACAGAGAACGTCGAAGATAATCTGCCCAGAACCATCTTAAAGTCAACCAAACCCCAAACCAGCCTACAGCCAAATCCACCTTTAACTTTCCCTTCTGTTGTGGTGGCAAAGGTGTTCCTACTCTGAAACTTCCAGCGGTCATCTAGATTTGACCTTCTCCCACATTCTCATAGTCCCTCTGCTATCAACTAAAAAAAAAATGAATTTCTCTTTCTTTTACTATGGTTCTGACTGCCTGGGTCTCCAGACTGGACTCGCACCAGCTTTGCATGACACTTGGGTTAAGTGTGACTTCTTGGCTGAAAAAGTGCTTCTGATGGTCATGAAATGTGCCTTTCCCATGGACTATAAATAAAATGAGCCTCACACTTCATTAATGAATGTTTCCTTCCAGTATCCCAAGAGATCCAAATGCCAAAGATGCAGTATTTCACAGCAGGTGGTGCAAACTTGTATGTGCTATACCCTCTAAGTAAGTGGGCTATGGTCTTGTGATTAATGTGACCTGATGTTCACATTGAGAAAATGGGAGGTGTTAAACGCCTTAAGAAACCCAAGATCGTTAAGAAGATTTTTGTGATTCTTGTTAATAAGATTGACTAATTTGTTATTCAACAAAGAGAATGCCTACAATTTTTTTAAATCCTCACCCAAGGATATGTTTATTAATTTTAAAGAGAGGGAGGGAGGGAGGGAGGGAGGGAGGGAGAGAGAGAGAGAGAGAGAGAGAGAGAGAGAGAGAGAGAGAGAGAGAGAAAGAGAGAAAGAAAGAGATACACACACAGAAACATCGATTGGCTGCTTCCTGTATGCACCCCTATTGGGATTGAACCTGCAACCTAGGTATGTGCCCTGACCAGGAATTGAACCTGCAACCTTTTGGTGTATGGGACGACCCTCCAACCAACTGAGTCACCTGGCCAGGGCTGGAATGTGTACAATTTAATTTTTGACTGACAAATGGTTCCAAACTGTTAAGTATCACACAACATTTGAACTCTAGTTCTATAAAACATGTCTGAAAAACAATTTAACTCACGGTTTTCCTCTGGAAAATTTCTTCAGGGATCTTTTAATTGTTTTCTCCAAGTGTCATCAGCTGTGCTTCCAACTTAAAGAAATGATTTCTGCCTCATAATACCTGTGTTCATTTATAAAAAGAGCTCAACAACAAACTTGCAAAGGAAAAAGCCACCGAAGGACACGTTAGGGCCCACCTTCCCCTGGGATCAATGATTGATTACTGTGAGTTTGAATGTGCAGATAAACTGCAGTCAGATTGGATTCCAATGGAATTTACAATTCAGTTGGTCTTTCAAAGCAGAATCAAGTTGTTAATCAGATTGGTAGAATACCTTGTTATAGGTATTCACTCTTGATCATTTCGATATTTTAGAATAAACTGTATCCAGTGTTGTTTACCCACGTTGCTACCTTCACCCACTCTGCTTTGTCTTATCATTTTTGCCCATCATGGTCACCATCACCACCACCACCATCACCTTTGTCGTCATTTGAATTTCTATACTGTGCCAAGTGCTTTACCTCCATTGTCTCTTATTTATACTTACTTAACAAATGGAGAAAATGAAGTTTATAGAGGTTGATGAACTCATGCAATTTTAGTAAGTGGTAAAACTTGCATGGCAACTTGGGCTTGAATGGCTTAAAATAACTACTTTGTTCTCTCCTATTTCCTCCATGGGTCACACCATTCTAACCTGTTCCTGTAGTTTCTGTACTATATTTGTTCACTTTTCTCCTAAGGTGATGGAAGCGCAGGAGAGATAGCAGCTTCCCTATTTTCAAGATTAAAAATAAACATGAAAATTCAACAATTAGCAAGTGACAAATAGTGAGAGTAACTTAAAAGTGGCCTAGGAACATCCGATATTAGAACTTTTTTTCGAACTGTAGAATTAAAAGGCTTCCATGCAAACGAGGAACTGATTAACCTTCAGAATGTAAGATACAATCTACATTTCCTACTGCCAAGAGAAGAGAAGGGTGGCATCTAGCTCTCTCAAGACCCCCCCGGGTTTGTTATCTGTAAACTAAATGGAAGCAGCTTTTCCTCCATGTGCGTCCTAGGCTTCTCATCACACTGAAGAGCCAGTTCCCCGAGAGTCTTTGTAAATACACAAGCTCAACTTTTGAAATTCTCTATGTATATTTCTTAAAAGTACATTAGAGAGCTATAAACTCAGAGACCCAAGGAATATGGGCTGACGATGATGAAGGACAGAAGTTGCAACGTGATTGAACACCTTTCAGGAGATTACCTGATGTGTTTATTGTTGAAAATGTTGCTGATGGCCCCTTAGTTTCATGTGGATTTTCACAACCTCCTGTAATTGTGTTTTAGGTGGTGTTTTTTATTTTTATTTTTGACTCAAGTAGATCCTGGGAGGAGATGTTAGTTCTTACCAGGGTGCTGGTCATGGGGCATTTTCTGAAGGTGAGTGGTCTGTATACACAGGAGTGACTAGAACCCTTGGGTGACTGAGCTCACTGTACAAGTGTGGAAGATAGAATTTTCTTTAGGCAGGTCTGGGCTGGAGAAGAGTCTGGGGTAGCACATGCTCCAAGGACTTAAACAGACCCCCATCCAGGCAGAGAGACCTTCAGAATATAATCTCTAGTGCTGCCACAGTGACATATGACCTCCCACAAAGGGACCAGGTGGCCACACACTTGGCCATGCCAGCATTTGTTATTCCCCAGGGAAGGAAAAGTGCTTTATTTTTGCTAAAACCTGATGTTGGTTGTAATATATAACAAATGCCAGCTGGGAAAGAGAAGAACCCACCCTGTGAAGGCAGCGTTTCATAATGCCAGGCTCCTTAAGCTCACTGAGATGCTGACCTTGTTTTGGAGGTAAGGTCTACCTACTTCAGACGTGAGTGTGTAATAATATCTGGAGGGCTTTATCTTCATTTCTGGACTTTATGAAGGCCACCAAAGTGACCTTGAGTTCACACTATGTTATGAAAACCATAAGCACTTAACTCATCTGAACAGAAGGAGGCAGTAGAGCATGGAGGGTCAAGTGCAGGTGTGGGAGCCAGGCTGGTTTTAAGTTCTTTGTATGTTTTGGATTGAGGTTCACAACTTTTCTGGCTTTCGGATACCCCACCTGTGATATGGGATACCAATACTTGTTGTCTGTGATAGTCGTGGTCGAATGAGTAACAAAGAATGGAGTGCTTAGTCTGGTTCTGGCACAACAGCGTTAGGTACAGAAGAGCCAGTGGGCTGAGATTTAAATTGCAGTTCTTCCCCATCAAGACCTGGGCAGTCTACACTTTTGTCTTTTCTGGTGACTCCCAGCCCTGCTGGGCACTCCTGTGTATCTGTGTGCTCCCGTTCCACTAAGTACGCTCCCTGATTTCAGGGGCCTGCCTACCCCGTGGTCCCTGGTATTGCAAAGCCTCCGACGTTAAGTACCAATTCCATATCAATTGTTTTCCAGGAGGTGAGTTGTCCTTTCTCATCTGAGCCCTCTGTTCTAGGTCTGTTTTCTTTCCTGTTTTACTGAGGCAACAAGAAGAGGATATTAAACTTCTTCCAAATTGATTGGTTTGATTGGACAAAAATAGAGACATCTGTGTTGACTGTTCTGTTACAGTCATTCAAGAGATATTCTTGGTAGATTTTTTTCATGTCTGGTATGGGAAAGTCAGTACTTCTCAAACTTACTGTGCATACAGATCGATGGAGGAGTCTTGTTGAAATGCAGATTCTGATTCAGTGGGTCTGGGGTGGGGCCTGAGACTCAACCTCCAGGAAGTTGCCAGGGTGCTGGTTCACAGACCATAGTATGAGTAGCAAGTGGTGGGCCGCATTAATGTGTTGAACAGTTGAGTTCCAAGATGGGCAAGAGCAGACACATTATGTCTCAGAACAACAGAGCTGTCTGTGCTCCTCTATATGAATTTTCATTTGCTTAACCACCATTTATTTATTTATTTATTTATTTATTTATTTATTTATTAAATATATTTTTATTGATTTCAGAGAGGAAGGGAGAGGGAGAGAGAGATGGAAACATCAATGATGAGAGAGTATCATTGATTGGCTGCCTCCTGCCCACCCCCCCACCCCCCCACTGGGGATCGAGCCCACAACCCAGGCATGTGCCCTTGACTGGAATCAAACCCAGGACCCTTCAGTCCACAGGCTGACACTCTATTCACTGAGCCAAACCAGCTAGGGCTGCTTAGCCACCTTTTAAAGCACCAGTAACATGCAAAGCTCTGACATTCTTTCTTTGCATAAATAACATAAAAATATATGCTTGACATAAGTGAATAAGGGTTCAGGAATTACAGATAAAAGAAGAAAACAGCACAGGTAGATTGTGTGAGTTAATCCAGAAGAGGTGTTTTGAGCCCAGCTTGAAAGATCTGGCAAATGTAGATGAGAGGATGTTGCAGATATGCTAAGTCAGTGCACTTGTAAGGGCCAGAGGGGGGACTTTACCCCTAGAGACAGCCAACAAATGGTGGTGGGAGGGACTTGTCTAGAAAGGAGATCAGGAGAGACCTGCTGCTGATTTGTAGTTAATAGACTTAGCCAGTCAATGCAGAGAACATTACGGGAAAGTTTGACAAGTGTATTAGGAAAAAGATCTCTTTATTATTTTTTTTAAAAAATATTTTTATTGATTTTTTACAGAGAGGAATAGAGAGTTAGAAACATCAATGAGAGAGAAACATCAATCAGCTGCCTCCTGCACACCCCCCACTGGGGATGTGCCCGCAACGAAAGTACATGCCCTTGATCGGAATCGAACCCGGGACCCTTCAGTCCGCAGGCTGACGCTCTGTCCACTGAGCCAAACCGGTTAGGGCAGGAAAAAGATCTCTTTAAAGTGTACCCTGTGGCAGAGGGCCTGTCTGAGGACCCTCATCCACAGCAGTAGGACGGCAGCATCGTTACTCTGTGCACTTAAAAAATAATCTTTGTTGATCTCAGGGAGGAAGGGAGAGAGAGAGATAGAAACATCAATGATGAGATAAAATTATTGATCAGCTGCCTCCTACACATCCCCCACTGGGTATTGAGCCCGCAACCAAGGCATGTATGTGCCCTGATTGGGAAACAAACCATGACCTTCTGGTTCATAGGTCGATGCTCAACCACTGAGCCACACCGGCCAGACTACTCTCTGCATGTTTGCCAGGCACTTCACCTCCAGCTTTGCCTGGTAGGAGAGGGGAAGGCCTTGAGGCCTCTTGGGAAATGTTGATGAACTCTGAGGGTTTCTGTGCACTGCCTAACCTTGACTCATTGGTCCATTCATCTCTCTGTGTGTTTTTTTTTAATTTAAATTCTTTATTGTTTAAAGTATTACATAAGTCTTCTTTTCCCCCTATTGACCTCTCCTCCGGCTTCCCCCACTCCCCAGCACATGCCCTAAGCACTCCCTCCCCTGTCTGTGTCCATTGGTTATGCTCATATGCATGCATACAAGTCCTTTGGTTGATCTCTTACCCCCTCACCCCCTACCTTCCCTCATAGGTTGGATAGTCTGTTAAATGATTCTATGACTCTGGTTCTATTTTTGTTCATCAGTTTAGGTTGTTCATTATATTCCACAAATGATCCATTCATTCTTATATTCAGTATTGTTGAATTGAGTGCCTAGTATATTTGAACTTCATGCTAGTAGTGTCCTAATTGCATGTTCACAATTAAATAACAATAACAAAAGCATATGACAAAGTGGCATCTAACATAGAGGCACATGCTTTCCCATACCTGCCAAAGACGTTCTTACATTGCAGGTAGACAATGGTGTTAGGTGATTAGTTTCTGTTCTACTTTTATTTCTGTAAGCAACACCCCCCCCCCCCTTTTAAAGTGGAGACCCTTTTAGGCCATGGAAGTTTCTCACAAGAGATGTAGGGATTGCAGAGGTGCAGTGGGGTAGAGAGTTACGGTACAATGAGTGATTCCAAAATTATATAATTGGATGTTGAATAACTGGAGAACAGAGGGATGTTTTTGAATGAGAGAGGATTACTAGCCCTCGTTATGTCCTATTGGAACTGATACTTCTCTCTGGTGAAATATCAGGAAAATATAATTAGAATATTCAGTTCTAATCCTCTTGTTGAAAAGGCAGGGATTTCAGGAGATGATCTTCATGTCCCTTCAGAATTCTCAGCTGGGAAGAAACACTTTCACTTCCAAAGCTGGAATTCATTCTCCTCCCTCTCCCCTCTCTGGTCTCAGATTGTGGATGTCTCTGTCTCCTTGTTCCCCTGTCTTCCTGCGCCAGGAGACCCCCACTCTTTTATCGGAGGCTCCCTTTGGCACTCAGAACAGCTGTAAGTCTTGTCAAGCTGTTCCTCGGGGACCTGCGTCCACTTCCCAGGATTGCCTCACAAGAAGCCTTCAGTGACAGAGCGCCCCCACACAGCTTGCTGTCCCTCAGGCCCATCTATTACTCACAATTCAAAAGCAGTTAATGTAAAGCAGATTAAACAACAGGTCAGTAACTTCTTAACTCCAGGTATGACATTAAATAAAGTGTTTGTCTCCCAGACACACTCGCTTGACGGTGCTTCAGGGCCCATCCTGGGACCCTCCCAGGCCCAGAGCACCATCTACCACCAAATGCCTCCTCTTTGTCAACAGCTCATTCTCTATTGGAGGCCAAAAATGTTTTTCAAGGTAAATTTATCTTACAGACACTGCTCTTTTATAAGTAGGGTTGCCAGGTAAAATACAGAACACCAAGTTAAATTTAAATTTCAGATAAATAATGAACAATCATTTAGTAGAAATATATGGCCCATGCAATCAATAGGGGACAAAAAACAAAAATCTATCTATCATCTATCTATCTATCTATCTATCTATCTATCTATCTATCTATCATCTACTTATCTATTATCTATCTATCATTTATCTAACAATTCAATGTTTGCTAATGTCTTAGCTAACATTTTTTTATGTTACTATACTCTGCTGCAAAGTGACCCTGAGAGCAAGGCTTATTTTGTTATCTTGACAATTCAATGTTTGCTAATGTCTTAGCTAACATTTTTTTATGTTACCAATTAATTACTGCTAGTGTGTTGCAAAACCAGGGGCAGATCTCACTGACGGATGGCAATATGAAATTGGGTATCATGGACTAGGGTTGCCAAGCTTGGCAAAATGGTTTATCTGGATTTAACGACCAAGCATGAATCTTTAACTATAGAATATAGCCTTTAAATACATTAGGTCTATGTTTTTGCATAAGACATAAACAAATGCTTTGCAACATGTGATGATTACATGACTATGTTGTTGTTTGCATACCGCATAGAGAATAAGACTCATAACACTGAGAAACTTTATTGGGAAACTTACTTAGGGGTCTGACATTATGATTCCCTAAGTGCCATAAAAGGGAGATATTTCTGATCATGGGTAGTTTGAGGTCACTGTTTTTTTAAGGAGAAATATTTAAATCAGATTTAACAATAATTTCCATTAGGTTATTTACAGTTGAGAAAATTAATTATAATGTCATCTGTTTAATTATTGTTTATTTTCCTTAATTAAAATGTTAATTGAGTACATTAGTATGTGGAGCATATCTAACATGTTGAGTTTTTGACAAAGGAAATGGCAATGTTTTCTACTTTCTACATTCAAATGCTCAATTTTTCACGTGAATATTTTGGAGAAAAGACTAATATATTTAAGCCATGTAGGAGCATAGCTTGAAAGATCGGTTTTCTGCTAGGGCTGTAGATAGCAGCAGATCTGCAGGAAATCATCGCTGTAATCAGCAGAAAGGTAATGTGCCAGAAGCATGCTTTTTGGTCTTGTATTTGAATATGAGAAAAAGGGACAAAAGTTAATCAGCAGTAAATGTCCATTTAGAATGACATTTTTAAATAGAGAAATTGATTATGAGGAGATGTACTTGCCTCACTAACAGAACAGGCTCAAGGATGATGAAAACCTTTACATTTTTTATATTGATGTACACTTGGCCTTTTCATAAACAACATAAAGGCCTATGGTGTAAAATTGGTTTGAGTTTCCTTTTAATAATAATGGTTATGATTTCTCTTTCCCATGCAAACCTATGGTCCGGACCTCTGCTCAGTGAATAAACATGCCGGTTGTATTTTGCAATGCAAAGATGTCATATATCAGCATAAAAGCAAAATGGGTTCCTTTTCAAATAATTTATGAAGTGTAATGCTTTCCAAAAACAGCGTCATTTAGGCAATAGCATCCACTGCGCACCAATCAGCAACCCAAGCAATTGGGGAATGAGGGACAGTGATAGAATAGATACAATTCTCTGTCTTTACAGAGATTTGACTTTAAAGATGTTTTTATTTCCCCAGAACTTACTCTTTTGCTTTTTGATAAACTCTAAGGCTTTCAGGCTTGGTGGAATGAGGTAAGCTAGTACTTTTTAGGAAGTAATAATCATAAGGATAACAAATACCTCATGTTTATTTAGTGACCACATTGTTCTAAGTGCATTACTTATCTCATTTAATCTTCAAAACAATCCTCTAAGTGCTATCATTCCCATTTTACAGATGAGGAAACTGAGGCAAAGCTTTCCCAAGGCCATACAGTTGATAATCAGTAGGGCTGGGAGTTGAGAGCAGACATTCTGAACCCAGAGTCTTTCCTCTTAGCCTCCTACTATCCTTACCAATATTAAATAAAGGGCTTCATGCAAGAAATATAAAAATATTTTGAGGGACCAGATATTTAAACTTATTGCAGCAAAGGTAGGAGAAAGTACTTGTGTTGGCACTTCAGTTCTAAGCCTGATGGTTTATTTATAATCTTCCTGAACGACCATTAAAATATTAAAGAGTGATTAAGAGCCAACTATGGGAAGCATAGGCTTGTAATGTAAGTTTTCTAAGAGTTAATCATTTTAATACATAATAAATATTCTGCCCTTAATGGGGATAGGATCAGTAATTTTGTGGAGCTACATGCCATTTGCTAGAATTTCAACTCTGCTACTTACTAGTCAAATGATCATGGACAAATTATTTAACCTCTATAACAAAATGCAGATAATAATTCCTCCTTCACAGGGTCGCTGTGAAGTCGAAAGACAAAGTACATAGCACAGGGTTGGGCTCATACTAGACATCCAGTGAATGTGAGCTACAGCTGCTACAAATTAAATATGCAAATCATTTTGTTGAGAAGTATTAAATTAAACATATTAGGATATCTCTGAAGAGATTTAGGAAGAATATATGTAGAATTGTTGTTTAACTGGCCTAAGAGAATAGGCTATTACAATTTCAATGATTTGCCTATTACTAGCAGTGAATATTTATTAAAAGTTAAAATGAAACTTCTCCATCTGTTATACTACCGGGGAATAACCACCAAGAGCTGGTGCACTTTGCTGTTTTCCTTCCCTTTCAACAACTTTATCTATTAGAACTGTAGGAAAGATACAATTAAAGGGGGAAGATGCAAAATAGAGGAATGAGAAGATGGTTTCAAGAAGCCATGCTTGACTTTGAAGGCAGGCTTGGGAGGGGAGAGGGGAATAACTGGGACTGTTCTTTCCACTTCACCCCTGACCAGGGCTTCCCAGTGTGGCAGGGAAATTATTAGATGGGTCTGCCCTTGTTGGAGTAATGGAGAGAATGCTTGGGCATCTCTGTACTATAAACGGTGGCTTTCAAACCTTTAAAAGTTATCTATAATACACTGAAATACATTTTACATTTCTATTTAGGCTGCTAGTCTGTAAGCATCATGAGTGCAGGGGTTTGTATGTGCTGTAGTCACTGATGTATCTTAAGTGTCTAGATAAGTATCTGGTCCATGGGAGGTGTTGACTATCTGTATCCCTATCAATCAGTAGGTCTTCTATCTATCTAGGAAAAAAGTTTCGTGGAACATTCTTACACTTACCATTTGCTTGCAATGCATTCTGAAACTTTCTATTCCATTCCATAAAAAGAAGAAAAAATGTAGCCAAAGACCTACTAAATTAATTTCAGTATGTTCACTGGAGAGAGAACTTGAATAGGTCATTCTTTCTAGTCTTTTGGATTATGATCTACAATTTGAAAAGCACTGCTTATTATTGGGAAAAATTGAGTTTGTGTGTAAATTGGCTTATATCATTGAGAATTATCTTTCTTGCTGTCACAGTGCCTCATTTTGAGTGTATTTCCCCATTCTGTGGCTTGGGGACTCACCCTAACCATGCTGTGGGCTGGGAGAATAGTCAGCTAGTATTGAGGGTTCTGGGAAGTTCTGAAAATATTTGCCACACTCTCCTGGGTCTTGTTTTGATGAAGCCCCATGTAATTATTAATTGTTGGGTAGTGCTATAGCCTAGCCAGGGTCTATAGGCCTGTCTAGAACGGTTTGAATGCAAAAAGGTAGAGGACTGGAAAGAGTGACCTATAAAGGTTCCCTCTAAAATGAGCATCCATATAGTCCATGCAGATGCTGAAGATGAAATTAATTACTTGGTGGATTTTGACACTTTTAAAATCTTTATTTTTGTTTCTGATTTCTTCCTGAGTTATCTGTACTTGAATTTTATATTCACTGGAGTTATGAAGAAGAAAGGAGATGGGGTAGAGAGCTTAGATGCAATTAAGTGTTTTGATGGGAATGGGAAATGCAAAAGCCTTTCATTTCCTGAGAAAAATATGTGGGAGTAAAAAAGGATAATGTATTCAAATACTACATTCCTTGGGAAGGAGCACTGGAGAATCTGTTTCTAATGCTAGGTTTCTAATGTTCACCCCCTTTTGGATAATGCAACTAGAAAAACTATATTCTAGCTTAAGGTTTAAGTCACATTTAGGTAAGCTATCTTGAAGAGCTACTTGGATATTAATTCTAGTGTCCACTCTAGGTCTGAGTGCCACAGACTACCTAAGGTACCCACAATGTCATGAGCAAAAACTTGGATTTGGAAACCCCCAGTTGTGTGGGTGGAATGGACACTGGGCAGGGGGCAGGGCTACAGAATGAAACTGACAGGCTGAGGATGGCATCCAAAGAGGTTGCTGAAATAGCAGGTGGTAGCTGCTAATGCAGTCTTTGGCATCTTGTAGGTATAATAATGTCTAACGAGCATGTGTTGGCTGGTCATTGAATTTCAGTCATGGCCAACTCAGGAGGAGGTGATAGTTGGAATGGCAAGGGGCAGACAAAATAATATTGGGCTATTCCAGCAGCCCTCAGTCACAGATTCTGTTAGGACTGGTCAGAAAATTTCAGAGTCCTGATCCTAGGGAATCATGGCTTCTGAAACGGCTTATTAAGTATAGCAACAAGACAGAACTTACATTGTCAACATCAAGTGGCAAGTGGGGAATTTTATTTCCTGTTCAAGGCACATGCCTGGGTCACAAGGATGTGGTTCAATGACAAACAGCTGGAGTAACTGAATATTGATAATGAGAACACTTGTGTTGTCAAATCAAGATTGTTCCTTGAGAGATGAGGTTGGAGGTGAGTCTAAAGCTGGGTAGAGTTCAAGGGTTCCAGGTGTTTGCAAAAGGAAGATGGGAAGATGGAAACAAGGCAGGGCCTGGCATGTCATCCAAGTAACAACACGAGTATAAGAAAGGCAGGACACTTGATGCCCAAATAAGTCAGAATCACAGAGACTCATAGTATTGTGGGATATGAAATATCTTTTAAACAGTTGCATGATAGGACATAGAATTACATTTGCCTTTTAAAGACCATTGGTATGGGACGAATTGAGCAACTAGAGCCTTGATTCTTAACCAGTAGTGCTTTGCTCTCCAGGGACACTGGCAGTGTCTGGAGACATTTTTTGGTTATCATAACTTGGGAGGGGGTTTGCTATTGTTATCTAGTGATGCTACTAAACATCCTATTGCGCATAGGATTGCCCTTCACAACAAAGAATTATCCAGTCTAAAATGTCAATAGTGCCGAGACTGAGAAAACCTGAAATAAAGTAAGATCACTACTACATAGACTTGATTGAATATTTAATTTTTATGAACAATACAAGATATTTTGGAGTGTTCCTAAATTAGTTCTAACTTTGTTTTTTGGCAAACCATGACTCTACCAGGGAGTAAGTATGAGTAGGAGTATGTCGCCCTTGAGGGGCAGAGCAGCCCACAGCTGGCAGGGTGGGGCCAGGGAGGTAGCATTTGAACATTTATTTATGTGCCTATGAGAGAACCTGTTTCCAGTATGAATGGCAAGCTGCCCCCCGTTGCGGCCTGGCGTCTATGTGATTTTGTGTCCTGTTTACTAGGGTCACTCGGTCACTCAACCTTTCCAGCCACTCTGACTTTTGTCCACTTTGTAACTGAATCTAAAGTTAGGCCCTGACCAGTTTGGCTCAGTGGATAGAACGTTGGCCTGTGGACTGAAAGGTCCCAGGTTCGATTTTGGTCAAGGGCATGTACCTTGGTTGCGGGCACATCCCCAGTGGGAGGTGTGCAGGAGGCAGCTGGTCGATGTGTCTCTCTCATAGATGTTTCTAATCTGTATTCCTCTCTGTAAAAAATCAATAAAATATATTAAAAAAAAGAATCTAAAGTTAGAACTGACTCTCCCTCCCTCCCCTCACCCTTTTCCGCCCACACACTTCTGCCCAGTGCCCCAACCTTGGTCTACTCTGACATGGACTTTCCATGAGCTACAGAGCTTTAGTGCAGACAAGGGGAAAAATCATAGTGATGAAGCTCTTGCAATGGAGGGTGCTGATGGGGTTGATAATTCTCTCCAGAGAGTCTGGTAACTTTAAAACAAGCAGCTGATTCTAAAGCTGAAACCTATATTTGTTGTCCCGGAGTTAGTGAATATTTTGAAGAATATACCCAGGATTATTTCTTAATCAATGAGTCTATTTAGACTTGATTATCAGGAGCTTGCTCACTACTATTTCCTTTCTGATATTGTTGCTTTCATGACTGGCTCCATTATTCAAGATGGTACCATATGGAAGTGACCATTGTGAGACAGTCGTCTGATGGTCTCAGGTTACATTTTGCAATCTTTCTCCTGAAGAACGCAGAAAATGAGCCCCTAAATGAGCCAACAAACTTGGCATCCCAGCTGCAGAGTCCTGGTTCATGGGAGTGGTTTCTGGATAACTCACAATTGAGAAACTATGAGAACACATTCCTCTCCTACTTCCACCAAATCTGGGCTGATGGGCTGGAAACCAGCATAGAAACTTAATTGGTGTTTGTGGGCTCGGGCCAGACATACCCAAGCTGGAGGCCTAGCCATTTCACTTAAGATCTCTAAGACCTTGGCCATGTTGCTTTACATCACGGTGACTCAATTTCCCTATCTGTGAAATGGGGGAAATTGTTGTGAGGATTGAATAATATATGTGGTGGCTCATTTGACAGAGTGCCTGTGCCAGTAAGGACAAAATAAATGTTGATTATTTGTGATCACTGTTATTGTTAATTGTGCTGACCCATCCATGCACTCACTTCTGATTTTCTTATTGCTAAAGGTAGAGTGAGAGCTGAGGCTTGGCTTTTAGGTATGTGGGGCTGTTGGACACTCTTTAGTGCCTTTTCTACTAAAGATAGATAGACTTGATTGAATATTGAATTTTTATTTTTCCTTTGGGGTTTCCTTTAAATTGCCTTGGTGTGTGTGGATGGGTTACACATAAAAATTGTAAATTTATTTCAAAATCCAAGAGACAAATGCTTTCTTCAGTTATTATGAAATGGAAATGTGACTCCATTCAGAGTTGTGCTTAAACACTAAGTCATTCCAATCTTGGCCCTGAGATCAGTGACTGGGAGGGAGTCTTCAGCATGTTTATAACAAGGAAGAGCCATGGAGAAAGAGTGCCTGGCTGTGCTCATGGTGAACAGCTGGAGCAGAGGTTCTCAGCCTTGAGTGCTCATTGGAATCACCTGGAGGGCATGTGAACTCAGGTTCCTGGGCTCAGGCAGGGGATATAGAGGCTCTTCAGGTTGCTAACTGATTGGACTCGAACAAATACAGGGCATAGGAGATATTCAAGCCTCTGGGTATATGGGACTAGTCATAGAAAATTTAAAAAATATTTGAAAAATATTTCCAAAGGAGAGTGGGTGTGTATGGGGGTGGGGCTTGGACTACATGGTTTATTTGTTTGGAAAAGGTAAATTGAAGAAGGGGCCTGGCAGCTCTGCACTGAAGGGATCAGAAAGGTTTAAATTTGGGTTGTGGAATTTCTTTGGCGCTACCTGTTATTGGCACATGTTATGGAGAGGAGACTGTAGTTGCTGCCTATATTTCTAATTGGGATTGGAGCACCAATTTGGAGGAGAAAGAGGGATGGTGGGGAGGGAGAGAGACATGGAAAAGAGAGAGAGAGAGAGAGAGAGAGAGAGAGAGAGAGAGAGAGAGAGGAGAGAGGTTTGACTTATGTCAAATAGACTGCTGTAATCTTGGCAAGTTATTAAAAATTATTATCTCATCTTTAGAAAGGAAATGATCTTGAGTGAATAGTATAAACTTCAATCTGTAAATTTCCTCTGGGTTTTCAATCTGGCAAAAAGTTATTGTTATTATTTTACTTTTTAACAAATAATTATAAACAGGAATATTGCCACTAGGTAGAAATCAGTTATTTAAAAATTATACCCAGAAAATTTATTGCATTAAAAATATATCTTTATTGATTTCAGAGAGGAAGGGAGAGGGAGAGATAGAAATATCATTGATGGGAGAATCATTGCACACCCCACACTGTGGATTGAGCCTGCAACCAGGCATGTGCCCTGACCGAGGATGTGGAGTTAAGAAAATGGACCATAGTGCACTGTTGGTGGGAGTGTAGGCTTGTACAGCCACCGTGGAAATAGTATGGATGGAGTTTCCTCAAAAAATTTAAAATAGAACTGCCTTTTGACCAGCAATCCTACTTCTGGGAATATATTCTAAGAATCCTGAAACACCAATCAGGAAGAATAAATGCACCCTTATGTTCATAGTAGCATTATTTACAATAGCCAAGATTGGCAACAGCCCAAATGCCCATCTGTAGGTGAGTGGATAAAAAAGCTGTGGTACGTTTACACCATGGAATACTATGTGGCTGTAAAAAAGAAGGAAATCCTGTGACAGCATGGATGGACCTGGAGAGTATTATGCTCAGTGAAATAATCCAGTCACCATATAATCTCACTTATATGTGGAATCTAATGAACAAAATAAACTGATGAACAAAAGATAAATAGAGGCATGGACACATAGAACAGACTGACAGCTGTCAGTGGGGAGAGGCAAGGGAAGGACTGGATGAAAGAAGGCGAAGAGGTTAAGCCAAAGAACATATATGCATAACCCATATACACAGACAGCAGTGTGGTGATGGCCAGAGGGAATGGGGTACGAGAGCTGGGTGGAGGCGGGCAGAGGGGGGGAAAATGGGAACATCTGTAATAGTTTCAATAATAAAAATAAAGAAAAAAAAATCAAGACCTTCCCACCAAAGACTGATATTTAGGACCCACAATTCTGTTATTATTCTATTTAATAGATCTCTTTATTGATTTCAGAGAGGAAGGGAGAGAGAGAGAGAGAGAGAGAGAGAGAGAGAGAGAGAGAGAGAGAGAGAAATAGAAACATCAGTGATGAGAGAGGAACATTGATTGGCTGCCTCCTGCACACCCCACACTGGGGATGGAGCCTGCAACCTGATCATGTGCCCTGACCAGGAATTGAACCATGACCTCCTGGTTCGTAGGTCGATGCTCAACAGGTCAGACATTGTTATTATTTTTTAATAACAAAACACATTTAATTGTTGTAAAGGTACCCAGATGAACCCAAAGATACTAAAGCAATTAAGAAATTTCAAATTTCAAACTTTAAGTAGAAAAACAACAGCTGATTGTTTTCACCTACTTAAGTTTAACAAAATCAGCGGGAGAGAATCAATAGGTTAAGAATGAACACTCTTCATTTTCTGTTTGATTTACTTGATAAAATCTGTTAACATGTAGGAGAAACAAAATATAAGTAGCAGTTGATTGGTTTCTACTATATGCTAGGTGTGTGTTACATACAGAATTGAATATGACACAGCTCCTGCCTGTGTAATGGCTCCTAATGTAGGGAGGAGGAGAGAACATGAGCAGATAATGCTTCTGTAATGTGGGAAATGGGGCTGTGGAGATGTCCACACGTTATTATGCATGTATAGCTATAATTTATAGAGTGCCTGATCTGTGGGATTATGCTGGAGAATGACCTATATGGTGTGTGTGTGTGTGTGCGCGCGCGCAAACTCCAACTTCCACAATAGTCCAAATTTTACCCCCATTTTCACAGGAAAGAATCAAGGCTTAGAATGATTAAGTCGTCTAAGATCATGTAGTTTTTATCTGAACTGAGATTTGAACTTGGAGTTATGAATGACTTGGAAACCTCTGCCTTATAATGCTGATTTTTACCTGCTGATCAAATTCTTGTATACCTTCTGTCAAGGTAATATGAGATTATTAATTTTTCAGCTAGATCTGGAATCCTCTTTAGATTGCAAATATTTTAGAGATTGCTTACATACGATGGGGATTTCCCCAGGAGTGAAATATTAAAAAGGAGAGCTAGAATTCACGGCACTCTCAACTCGAGCTTTACTGCCTAGTACACATTTCTCTGGAGGAGGAGATGTGACTGTCCATTACACTCTCAAATGCAGGCACATCCTCCATGTTAAGTGAACAACAAATTTGTTCTTTGTAGAAATGTCCATTGTGTGTGCAGATATATGTTTATAGAAACAGTGAGTTGAGCCTCTGAAGTATACTTCTGAGGTTGACACTTTCCCCCACAGTCCTGGGTAAGTTTTGTAGCTGATCTCAGTTACTAGGATTTGAAAGATGTGAATCAAAAATACATCCCTTTAGTGGGAAGAGAGAAGTCTCTAATCTTCCACAACCTACTAAATTTATGTTTTAAATATCTTCACACTTTATGTTATAAAGGTTTTGCTGGGCTGTGCTTTATAGCACACGGTTGAATGCTACTATTATGGATGTTAGCTTTCTTCCTGGAGGTAGAATGAGTACAACATAATCCATTCTGCCATAACATGAGCTATTAGAAGTGATGCTTCTGGCTATTAGGGGGTAAATCATATCTGCGGAATGAATTAAGAGTTGGGCTGTTTGCAGCATATTGAATTTGCCCATTTCACAACTGCATTCATTAAATCCAAATTTGATGAAAGCTGTTCATATTAAATTTGATAACCCTAATCTAGCAACTTATACAAATTATAAAGCTCCTTTGGAAATTCTCTGACATGTGTGTTATTTTTGTCCTTTAATAATTAAGTCATTTTAAAATTAGGTACCTGTACTTAACCAGTATATTGGTGGAAGCACTTCATAATTTACGATTCTGATGGAATTAGTTCAGAAGTCAGTGCTCTGGTCTAATTTTATCTCTATGCTTTGGCATTGAAGAATCTACTAGTAAGACGAGTGAATAATCTTAGTTTCAGTGGAATTCACTGAATTTTTGAGGGATTCCTACGATGTGCAGAGCACTGTGCAAAATGTAGTTAGTTTGAGTAGGAAAAAGAATGAATCCTCACTCTCTAGAAATTACTGCCTCCTAAGATAATAAGAGGCAAGAGTGCTGTACGGGGTTTCTCCTGTCATTTGCTGGAGAGGGGCAACCTCCTTTGAGCTAGTCAGGTGGGGAAAATGATATATCTTGTCATATTTAAATTCTCCCTGGGAATAAGTACAACAATTCTAGATGAATGTAAATAGAATCTCTTTATCCAACTACTTTAAAAATGTTATGCCTGGTTCATTTAAAAAATAAATTATCATTCATCATTTTCCAATTCTGACGTTGGAAGTGAATTCTTCTCATCTATTCCCTGGCTCAGTCTCACCATGAACTGCAGAACAAAGCTGCCTCTGGAGGGAAGGGGGAGGAAAGCTCTGTCGGAATTAGTAAAAAGCCTTTACTATGGATATTTTAGAAGTTAGTGTCATTATTTCATTATGTCTTTAATGAATAGCTAAACATTGATTTATAATGACTTTCAATAATATTCACATGTATTTATAAAGAAATTGACAAGCTTAGATTCCTCAAAATAGTTTTTTTTTCTTTTGAATGGGTTAAATACTATTTCCTAAAAATGTTTCCACCTTATTAATGTACTGAGTAAATTTCCCTTTTAAAAATGGATGCTAAAAACATACACATCACCTCAACCCAACATTTTCTCTAATCGGAATCAGTGATTTTCTTTAATATAACAGGTAATACCGTTGATGAGTCAAATATAAAAATCCCTGCTCTGGCTAGGTGGCTCATTTGATTGGATCATCATCCTGTACACCAAAAGGTTGCAGGCTTGATCCCTGGTCAGGATGCATATAGGAGGCAACCGATTGATGTTTCTCTCTCTCTGCTTCTCTCTCTCTCTCTCTCCCTTTCTTCTCCCTCTCTCTCTCTCCCTTCCTCTCTCTAAGAATCAATAAAATCATATTCTCAGGTGAAGATTAAAAAATAATAAAAATAAAATTTCCTTGCCTATTAAATTTTTATCACATTAAATGTCTCCATTAGTCATGTTTAATAATAAAAATTATTTCTGAAGTTTGCAGAAATGTTGGACTATTATGAGGTCTTTGTGAATTAAATGGAATTAAAATTTTGAAATCTATGTTTAACAGACCAGAGGAAAGCTCACTGAAATTTGGATAGTCTCTTCACTTAGCTGAAATATTTTATATGTCTAAAAAGATACATATCTTATCTACATTTTATAGCTAAGAGCATAATGGTGGTTTTTTCATATGTAGGAAAATGCTTATCAGTTAACAGACAAGAAAATGTCATGAACGTTGCTCTGACAGTTACAGTGTTTCAAAATACTATAGTAGAAAGCTGAACAATATTGCGTTTTATTTATTTTTTCCTCTTTAAAATTATTTTGACTTTCTTATAATTTCAAATTCTATTTTGGCTATCTTTGCATTTGGTAGCAAAATGTTATAGTTCCTTTTTGAAATCATCCCATTTGGTTCTCACACTTCCTTCACTGAATTCATAGCAGGTTTTAAGGCTAAGTCGGGCCCATTGGAATTTATGTAATTGGCAGTTTATCAAGAGAGGTGGTATTTCATGGAGGTGAGATCTGTAGTAAGATGTGACTATGTTTTAAATTGATCTTTGAAGTATTGAACAACTTTATCTATTGTAACATTATCAATATTATCTCAGCCTTTTTTTTTCTCAGTAATTTCTGTCATTTATTTTTTCCTCAAGGAAAGAAACTTTCTGAGTACAAATGCACTAAGGGATGAGTTCTTGATTGCCTGCCAGTTAAATCATTAATAGAGTATCTGTATGCTAATAAAATGATATTATAATAACAGCAGCTAATACCCAGCCAGTACCTGGCTCTGTATTAAATGCTTTACATATTTTATTTCACTTATTGTTTATAGTTAAACCTCTTTTGGATGGGGAAGCTAAGGATGGGGTAACCCTGTGAAGATGAGTGGAGATAATAGCCAAGTCATATAAATAATATGAGGTAGAAGGAGGCCACAAGCCCAGACTTCCTGATGCCCAAATCCATGTGATTAACAGTCACATCTCCTTCCTTCCTTAGCCAGCTAGAACTTTAGGATGTAACTATGTCCTAATAAGCAACCCAACATAAACTGAAAGATGGATCCGATCTTTGCAGCATTAGAAAGTAATGCTTGCTTTTTGTCTGTGTGGTTATTCATTAGCATACACATAAAAAAGAGTAAAGGAAAAAGCAAAACAAAAGTAAAAAATAATGTCAGTTTATTTGATTATTTCAAAGTTGGCAGAGATGAATGGAATTCTGATTTTGAAATCTCTCGGCTACTCCAACCAGGTGTTCCTGGGGAATGTTGGGTCTGGGCACAAATCATGCTGTGTGTTCTGACTTCTGCAGTGAACCCCCAGGATTCAGCTGCCCAACTACCCACTGCGGCCACAGAGGACTCAGACCGATCCTTCCTCAGGGCCTTTGCACCAGCTCTTTCCTCACTCAGAACCCCTTCCTCTGGTGCTTGCAAAGCCAGGCTCCTTCTTGTCCTTCAAATTCCAGCTTAAGTGCCAGCTCCTCAGAAATGCCCTTTCGGACACCTGCCCCGACTCAGGTGGGACCCTCCTCATTATGATCTCGCCCCACCCTCTATATTTCCTCTGCCAGGCTTTCATCAGCTGTCCTCGGTTTGTTCCCTGTGTCTGCCACTGGATTCTAAGCTTCTCGAACCAAGTCTGTCCTTATATCATTGTGTCTCTAGCATTGAGCAGAATGGCAAGTAATAGGTGCTCACTGCATATTTTAGGACTGACTGAATGAATAGGAAATCTTTGAAGAAAAAAAGAGAAATACTGTAGTTGAAAGGAACAAAAATGCACTGACAGTAACTTTTTAATTTAGAGCCCGAGCGGAGTGCATTGGGATGGGTAGCACCAGAGGGTGGTTGGGGGTAGGGGGATTTTTCCTCAGTATATAAAGTACACACTTGCCTTTCCCCCTTGAAACAAGGGAGTCACAACTTGTCCTCTGAGAAACAGCCGTGTCCCTGGTCAATTCTTTTTTTAATATACTTTACTGATTTTTTACAGAGAGGAAGGGAGAGGGATAGAGAGTTAGAAACATCGATCAGCCGCCTCCTGCACACCCCCCACTGGGGATGTGCCCGCAACCAGGGTACATGTCCTTGACTGGAATCGAACCCGGGACCCCTCAGTCTGCAGGCTGATGCTCTATCCACTGAGCCAAACCGGCCAGGGCCCTGGTCAATTCTTTTAACAAGGCAAGACGCTGACCCCACATTGAGGCCTCAGATGTGCTGTATCCCAGAGAAGGCTATGTGTGTTTAGCACTAGATTATAGTTTATCAATAAAATATATTTGAAAAAAAAAGAATTCAAAGTAAATAGCATGTTTTAAAATAGCTCTCTTCATTTAAAAAAATGTTATTATTCAAGTTAAAAATTAAGTTCACACTGTTGAGATCACTCTTTTGCATTTAAGAGTTCAGAGCTGCATAGGTTTAGGGAGGAAAACATAATTACACATAAATAATAGGAAACAAGGGATACAGGAGGAAATGTTAAATTATAACAGTAACATGAAAAGGAATAGTAGACATTTGACAAATCTCCTTTCACCATAAAATCACTGTGAATGTGACTAATCAATTCCATTTTTAAATCCTGGATGAAAAGACACAGAAATGAGAATTATGGTAAATTGAGTGCCTAAAAATATGTAAATCATATAATTATTTTAAGAATCTGATATAAGAAGAAAATTAGGAATTTGGGTGGTGAGATGCCTTAAACTAGATTCCTTAAACCAGTGTCCCCCTGGGAAGGTAGGCACTGAGAAAATGACATGAAGCTCTCATTAACTGAAGGTCCCTGACCTGGAAAATGGTCCCTCAGTGTGGATCTACTTATAATGGGAACCAACTTTTCAAGGTAAACAGTAAAACAGAGCAAAACAAAACACACGATTAGGGATTTATTTTAAAAATCAAAACAAATTATGAAGCGGATTTCTTCTGAAACCTAGATTTGTCTGCACTTGTTACTTGGTCTAACTCTCCCAAAGGTCAAAGGCCAATGGATTAGTGAATATTTTCATGTTATGAAACTTTGCTTTACTACGCAATCCCTTTATCGCTCAACAATTAAGAACTCTTATAATTCACCTCCCAGACCCAAAACTTCTATCCTGCCACCTAGTCCTGTTGCTAAGAAGTGATTGGGAGATTCAAAATTATCCTGATTGGCTACCAGAGCATTTCAAATTCAGAGAACGGTTTGAGCCATGCGTTAGTTTGCTAAGGCTGCCATGCAAAGTACCTTAAACGAGGTGGTTTAAATAACAGTAATTAATTGCCTCACAGTCTGGAGGCCAGAAGTCCGAGATCAAAGTGTCGGCAGGGCTGGTTCCTTCTGAGGGCTGTGAGGGAGAATCTGTCCCATCCTCTCTCCTTGGCTTGTGGTCATCTGTCCCTATGTGCACGTCTCTTCATATCAGTTTCCTTCTATGCATGTCTGTCTCTGTGTCTAAATTTCTCCTTTTTATAAGGACACCTGTCATGTTGGATTAGGGTTCACCCTAAGGACCTCATTTTAACTTGATTATCTTAATAAAGACCCTGTCTCCAAATACAATCACAATCTGAGGTCCTGGGGGTTGGGCCCTGGGAGTCAGGACACCAATATATCTTCTTTGGGAGGACACATTTCAAGCTATCATAATACTACTCTTTTTTTTCATTATATAAAGGCTGTGTCTGTAGAACTAAAAATCAACTTGAAAGGAGTTAAGTACAAAGGAACTGCTAATGTAATGATTCCTGAATAAAATTAATGTTATTGTTTTATACCGCTCAGTTTTGGGGTGTTTTGTTATACAGCAATAGATAACTGATACCACGATCATGCTAAAGCTTGCTCGGAGATTGCTCAGAGTTTAGAAGAAAGAAATCAATGTTTCTGTGCTTATATATTACTAAGAAGGGGATTTTAAAAAGCAGCACTATTAAGGTACTAGAGGCCCAGTGCATGAAATTCATGCATGGGGGTGGTTCCCTCAGCCCATCCTGCACCCTTTCCAATCCGGGACCCCTCAAGGGATGTCTGACTGTGTGATCAGGCCTAAACCGGCAGTTGGACATCCCTCTCACAGTCCTGGACCACTGGCTCATAATTGCTCACCTGCCTGCCTGCCTGGTCGCCCCTAACTGCCCCGCCTGCCGGCCTGATTGCCCCTCACTGCCTCTGTGTGCTGGCCTGATCATCCCTAAATGCCCCCCGCTGCCAGCCTGGTCACCCCCAACTGCCCTCCCTGCTGGACTGGTCGCCCCTCAAAGCTCCCCCGCCAGCCTGGTCGCCCCACACAGCCTGCTGTTCAGTTGTTTGGTCGTCCCTCACTAACGCCCCTGCCGGCCTGGTCATAGGCAGCCATCTTGTGAGGGTGGGAGGGTTAATTTGCATATTACCTCTTTATTATATAGGATAATTGATAGAACTGCACATATGTGCAATTTGATGAGTCTGGACATATATGAACACCATCACCATGATTAAGGGAATAGATATATCCATTACACTTTCTTACAAAAACAAAGAGACATAAGCAAACAAGGGAAGTTTCACAGGCTGAGTGGTAGCTCAGATGTTAGTCTTGTAGTCTTCCTCTCAAGTCATTGCTACTCTTTGCTATTTGGAGAAACCTTATTTTGAATATGATAAAGGGGTCTGGTTAGGGGCTTTGGAGAAGGGGAGACACTAGATTTAATGAAGGTGTAGCATGTTATCTTCTGTTTCTGGTCCCTTGCTTGGGTTTGAGCTGACAGAATGCAAAGATTTGTGTAAAACTTTTTAAGATTCTGGGCACCAGCTTATCTTCCTGGTACCCCAAATGACACAGTGGCATCCTGAGTTGGTGTGGAACCTTGGGGCAATGGTTTGGCAATATTGGGAGAACAGAGACATGGGTTTTCTTGAGGTGGGTACCACTCCAGGGGAAGGAGTGGCGAGCATCCTTTTAATGGTTTCATGGGCAGTGGTGGATGTTCACAAGTGGGAGCCAGTGCAGAAGGGAAGATAGGGCAGTTGCCTTGGACTTGCTCCAAAGACCGAATGGGTTGTGGGCATGCCTGAGACATTTCTCTGGGGACGTCTCAGAGTGTGGTGCAGAACCAGCATCAGCATCGCCTGGGAACTTGTTAAAATATAAATTCTCAGGACTTTCTCTAAAGTGAGGAGTGCATGCTCTAGTATAGACAGAGTCTGGGAGTGTGGGGGAGTCAGTGGCTTGGGGGTATTGACCTAACCAATGGGGTGAGAAATTGCCAAATAATTGTCTCAGAGTCCTATCTTTTAGAAGGACAATTCCAAGGTACATCTTATATAGTTCCTGCAGATCACTTGCAGAGCCCCAGATTCTCACAGTGATAATCAGGTGATACATCCTTTAACTTCTCTGTCTCACCTTACCAACTCCCGCATTCCTGGAATCAGCTCTTGAAAAAACTATCTGCGCCTGAATCCTTGTGTCCAGCATGTGGGATAATAATAATAATCCAACAACAACAATAATAAGATACAAACACGCGCATTACTCTATGAGAATATTCTGATTTGTGCTAAGCATTCCAAAAAATATTTTTAGGTTCTATGCCATACTGAGGAACTCCATGGGAGGGATGTCAATTTTCTGTGACTTTGGGGGAGTCCAGAGTGTTTGCTTATTTTGAATATTTAATTGACATGGTGTTGGAGCACGTGACTGCTGGTTGATTGGCGAGCTGGGCCCAGGCAGTCAGAGGCTCCTCACCCCCTCCCCTGTCCTTGAAGGGTACATTCTGCCCACCATTCCCACAGTAGGAGCTGCTTTAAGGACATAGTTTTGAGAGAGTAAGGCATTGTTGAGGCCATCTGGATGGTGGCCTCTCTATATAAAAACTTTTAAAATTCTGATGTGAGTGCAGAGATCTACTCGTCTTGCAGACACCCCAGCCAGACAAGCCTCATATGTGAGTTCCCTTTCTTACTAACCCTGCCATCTACCAAGCTGGAGTGGGCTGCCTCTTTCTTCAGTCTTAGGCCTCCATGTACTGGGGCCAGTTTCAGATTTCACCCAGGGTTGTAAACCAACAATGAGTACATGTATTTTTCAGTGCTAAAATTGTACTAAAGAACAGGGAGTTTGGGTTTATGCCCAGCAGTTTAGTTTCTCAAAAATATCGACTACTTCTGTTTTGATGTGGGGGAAAGCAGTTCAGAGGAAATGAATATCTTTTTCATAAAGTAAGGCTATCAGCTAATGGCTGCAGCAGGGAATGGTCAATAAAAGTGTTGTCTTGTTTATGCTTCAACTGAAAGCATAATAATTTTTTGTTTATGCCTATGATTCTATAGATTTATTAAAGATGTCAGGACTTGAAAATGTTGCCTTTACATTTTTTCATTCAAGTTCCTGTTATGAAATGCATCATGCATGAAATTCTGACATGCTTCTGGACATTTACACATACCATTTATTTGTAGGAAGAAATAATTCCAATTAATTAGGTGAGATATGGTGAAAAAAGGAATCATCTTGAAGTCATATGATTGATATTGATAATACAGTTATTATAGGACCTTAATTCATGTGGATTTTTTCTTTCTGTCATTTTTTTTCCTCCTTTCACTCAGACATGAGCTCTTGTTCAGTCCTTTCTGGGTCTTCTGCTGTGGCAGCTGCCATCCCCAAGCTGATCAGGAAGAACAAATTCTGAGTGTAAATATAAAGGAAGCAGTGCATATGGCAGGAAATCTATTTTCCTGCTTGTTCCTAGAGAAGTTATACTATAGTATCATGGAAATAATGTGGTCTTTGGAATCCAACCGAGTCTAGCTTCAAATGTTATCCCTTTATTATCAGCTGTACATAGTCAAAGGACAGTTATTTAATTTTCTATGCCTCAGTTTTCTTATCTATAAAATAGAGATAATACCTGCCTTACAACATTGTTTTAAAAATTAGAGATAGTACAGTGTGCCCAGAAAACTTAGGACAAATGGTAAATACTATTCCTGTTACTTTAATACATGGAAGAAAACTTTCAGCTAAAGACAGATCTCTTTGGTAAGAGTGAGTGAATAACCTTGCGCTTGGCGGGCCAGCGTCAGGGCTGTACAGACACAGCGGGATGAATAAAATGGTTCAGCTTAAAGGGCTTGGCAGTGGGACTTTTCTCCAGCGAGGCCCATGGTCTTTACAGTATGATACCCCCAAACCGGATGACTTTTAGGGTGGTGGGAGGAGCTGCTTAGGGTCCTCACAGAACAGAGAGTGTGAATTGTTTAAAGTTGCTTGGGCGAGTCTGATAGCCAGCAGTTTTAGGAACCACTTCTTAGAAGTCAGGTCCAGCCCTAACTAGTTTGGCTGTGGATAGAGCGTCGGCCTGCGGACTGAAGTGTCCCAGGTTCGATTCTGGTCAAGGGCATGTACCTTGGTTATGGGCACATCTCCAGTAGGGGGTGTGCAGGAAGCAGCTGATCGATGTTTCTCTCTCATCGATGTTTCTAACTCTCTATCCCTCTCCCTTCCTCTTTGTAAAAAATCAATAAAATATATTTAAAAAAAAGTCAGGTCCAGCTCTGCCAGACCAACTTGGGGCATCATTGGGTGAGTAGCTACACATTATTATTAAAACGTTTTATCTTAAAAAAAACCCAAAACATTATGCCTTTCCACTCTGAACAAAATTAACATAATTCTTTTTATTTTTTTAAAAATATATCTTATTGATTTTTTTTTTACAGAGAGGAAGGGAGAGGGGTAGAGAGTTAGAAACATCGATCAGCTGCCTCCTGCATTCCCCCTACTGGGGATGTGCCCGCAACCAAGGTACATGCCCTTGACCGGAATCGAACCCGGGACCCTTCAGTCTGCAGGCCGACGCTCTATCCACTGAGCCAAACTGGTCAGGGCAACATAATTCTTTAACATCATCTAAAACCCATACATATACAAATTGCCCAAATTGTCTTAAAAATGTATTTTTACAGTAGGTTTGTTTGAATCTGTATCCAAACTAGGTCCACATATTGCTTTTGTTTGATATGCCCCTTAAATATCTTCTTTTTTATATCACTGATTTGTTGGAGATACTGCATCATTCATACTGTAAAGTATTCCATAGTTTGGATTTGACCGAATACTTTCTCCTGTGTCATTTAACTTGTTGCTCTGTCTTTGCATTTAATATAAACTGGTAATTTGATAGAAAGGCTAGGTTCGATTCAGATTAAACTTATTTTTGGATTATTGTATTTTGATGTGTGGTTATTATTCTTTGTGATAAAAATTGTCCCATTTCAGATCAGTGGAAACCCTTTTATATTGTCTCTGGTGTCCTTCGACACAAACCTATTAGTTATTGATAATGTCCTTGCTTTCTGGCACAAGATGTGCCAGGCTCATCTTGCTGTATGTCTAGAATCAGTGATTCCTAGAAGGAGCCTTGCTTTACGTCATTGGGGAAAGGTGTTTAAAGGCCACAATCTGAGTGTCAGGGGAGCTCATTGGAACTGTGTTGTTATTGTGTTTTGCCTTTTCAGGAGATAGGGTTAGGAAATACAAATTTAAAAATCAATCATGACTGTAGACTAATGTTTCTGATTCAAGTTTAAACTTACAGAATTTTTATTGAATTTGCTTGATTTTATACTTTAAAGAGATTTTTATCTTTTTTGTCTTATGCTGGACATTTGAAGGCTAGCACTGTCATATGCATAGTTGCGCTGGCCCTTGGTCTATCTGGTCTTATGTGCATTCTTCACGCAGCCTCTGGTTTGCCCTGTATTAGTGGAGATTGACCCCAACAGCCTGCATTTCCCTGGCTCCCCTGTCAGTTAGCTTCCAGTTGATCTTTTTTTCGGGGGGTGTGTGGGGGGCCCTGGAAGGAGACCGACATATGGGAAGGAGAGAGATTTCAAATTATTTCTCCCCTTCTATTTACCTTGAGAAAATTCGGGCAGTAGCTGTCTCCTCTGAAGCCTCAGCTGCCATTGTAGGTCTTGCCATCCTTTCAGATTTCATTGGGTGCCCCTGGCCCCTGGCTCTCGTGCCCACTTTCTCTCTGGCTTAGGCATGGTAGTAGCTTCCTCTTGGTGCTCATCTCTGGTTTGTCTCACTGTCCTCTGGGTTCTCATCTCTCCTATTACATGTGTAACTAATTTCCTATATTATAGTCTTTCTATTTTAAATGTTCAAGTAGTTTATATTACTTGGTTAGACTCTGCTGTAATAGTGTTGCTTAATATTTAAAATGTTATTTTATCAACAGAATGCTGTGAATTTTGACAGCTTGGAGCTTACAAACTGCATCCTGACAGCCATTATCATCATTATCACAAGTCATTTATTAATCATTTCGTACATTTATGCTTTTCATTTTTAATCATGCTTGTTAGCATTTGTCTAATTATATTTCCCCTCTGGCTTCTGAATCTACCATTCCCACTTCAGGCCATTCTGATAGCTCTGTAGATTATGCAATAACTTCACAACTCTCTCACCGCCTTCGGTCCCTCCATTTTCCAATCTATTTTAATACATGCTGTCAGATTTATTTTTATAAAACATAGCTCTGATAATGTCACACCATCACTGAGAAAGAAAATCTGTGGCTCCCATCACCTATGAATTAAGTACACACTCTTTGTGCTGCCCTTCAATATTCTCCACAGAATATCCCAAACTTAACTTTGTGTTGAGTCTCTCATCATACAAACCATCCCTGACTTTGCCTTAAGGGATGGGCTATTTGAAATGTGTTGTGGTGAGACCAAGTCAAATTAGGCTTAAAGTAGTAAACAAAGTTGGGGTCACTGTCATGGAAATGATTTCTTCTGTACTTATTAGATGGAATTCTATGAAGCCTTTATCCTTATTCACTAGTTAATTACTCTGAAGTACTGAAAAGGCAAATTCAATATTACATTTTCTCCCCTATTTATTATCAGTTTTCAGTGTAATGATTTGGTGCCCAAGCCTCTTCTAATCGTGACCAATGAATGTTTGAATACTATTATAAATTCATGCATGATTATATATTTACATTCATTTTAGTTATTATTCTTGATGCACATTGTCCCCTCTCAGGTGAAGAGTCCATCGTTTTAGATTTTACATCATGGAGATTAAATGAATAATTAAATCAGCCCTTAAACATAAAATGATATTCACCTTTTATAGGCTTGTTTATTCTACTCTGAGTTCTAGGTTCCTCTGGACTCATTTTAATTAATTCATTCATTAATTATTGAGTTTATTGGGGTGCCTTTGATTAATAACATTATATGAGTTTCCTGGGTACAATTCTATAATACATCATCTGTATATTGTATTGTGTGTTCACTACCCCAAGTCAGTTTCCTTTTGTCACCATTATCCGCCTTTACTTTCTTCTTCCTCCCCCAACACTCATTTCTCTTTCTCTCTGGTAATCCCCATGCTGTTGATTGTCTATGAGGATTTTGTTGTTTGTTTTTTATAGTCAGTGATTAAAGAAGGTACTTACTCTCAGAGAAAGTCATTGTTGCCACTTTATCATCACTGGGGACCCACTTGGTTAAACTTTGTTCTTTGTTGTAGGCTATATTCATTCATTTATTCTTGTTGGTTGAACCTTTAAATACAAGGTACTGGGGATGTGGTGGTGAATAAGATGGACAGGGCTGCTATTCTTTTGAAGCTTAAATTGTACGGGAGATATAAACATTAAATAATAAATTACACAAATAATAATATAATTATTCCAATAGAAGTAGGAACTGTGGAGGAGCAATTCAGAGTGTCATGAGTGACGGTGTCAGGGTGCTCTGACCTGCTGGGGAAGGGGGATGGGAAGGCTTCCTTGAGGAAGTGATGTTGGAGCAGAAGTCTGAAGGATAAGTAAGGATTTAGGGGATGGGGGTATATCAGCGTATTTGAGCATAGAGCACAGTGAGTGAGAAGGCCTTAAAGTGAGAAGAAACATGGTGACTTTGAGGACTGAAAGAAAGGCCACTGTGGCTAACCTATAAGATGACTCAAATAAGAACTAGGCAATTTGGGCTGATATAACAAAAATGCTAAAAACAGGGTGGTTTACAAACAACAACCATCTATTTGGTATAGTGCTGGAGGCTGGGAATTTCAAGATCATGGCACTGGCAGATTTAGTGTCTGTGAGGACCTGCTTTTTAGATGGCAACCTCATGTGGTGGAAGTGATGCGCTAGCTCTCTGGGATCTCTTTTAAAATCCCAACCATAATGGCTCTGTCTTTATGACCTAATTACCTTCCAAAGGGCCCAGCTCCTAATATCATCACCTTGGAGTTAGGATTTCAACAAATGAAATTTGGGGAGACACAAACGTTCAGACCACAGCAAAGTCCAACTTATCAATTTTTTTAATGGAGTGTGCTTTTTGTGTTCTATCTGAACATCTTTGCTCAAACAAATTTTGTGAAGATTTTCTCTTGATTTCTTCTGGTAGTTTTATAGTTTTGTCATTCACACTTAGGCCTATTATCCACTTTTAGTTAATTTTTATGGACAGTATGAGAGTCAAGATTCGTTTTCCCCCATATGGATATTCAGTTGTTCTACCACTATTTGTTGAGTAGATTGTTTTCTCTTTTGGGTCTCTGCACCTTTGTAGAAACTCAAACTACGATTTCTGGACTCTGTATTTAATTCCATGTATGTTTATCTTTATGCCAAGACTTCACTTTGTTGATTGTAGTTTTATAGTAAGTCTTGAAATCAGATAAGTTCTCCAAGTATGTTCTTATTTTTAAAAATTATTTCAACTATTGTTGATTTTTTGCATTTCCATATAAATTTTAGAAGCATCTTGTCAACTTCCCCTAGGATCTTAATTGAGATTGCATTGAATCTCTAGATCAATTTGGGAATAATTGATATTGCAAAAATATTGATTTACTGATCAATGAACATGTGTTTCTTCATTTACTTATATTTTCTTTAAATTTTCTCAGCAATATTTATAGTTTGCAGTATATATGTTTTGTATGTTATTTTGTTAATTTATCACTAAGTAATGTTTTCAATGCTGTCATAAATGATATTTAAACATTTCTTTTTTAATGTTGATAAATTTACCCTTTTATTTTATTAGCTTTGTTGTAGATTCTTTAGGATTTCTTTGTGGATGATTATGTTGTCTGCAAGTAAACATAGGTTTTACTTCTTCCCTTCTAACTTGTGCTCTCTCTCTCTCTCTCTCTCTCTCTCTCTCTCTCTCTCTCTCTGCCTCTCTCTCTCTCTCTCACTTCTGTCTCTCCCTCCTTTGCTTTCCCTGTTGTATTGGCTACATACACTCTAGCGTAATGTTGAATAGGAGTGGTGAAACAGACATCTTTGCCTTGTATATACACTTGTAGAGGAAAAGCATTGAGCCTCTCAGCACTAGATATGATGTTAGATGTGTTTTTTCTAATAGACATCCTTTATTATGTTGAGGAGCTTTCTATCTAGTCATAATTTGCTGAGGGTTTATTATTTATTTAATAACATTTTTATATTATGAATCGGTGTTAAATTTTTTTATTGATTAAATTATTACATATGTGTCCTTATCCCCACGTTACCCCCATCCCCCCCACTCATGCCCTCACCCCCCTGTTGTCTGTGTCCATTGGTTAGGCCTATATGCTTGCATATAAGTCCTTTGTTTAATCTCTCCCCCTTACCCCCACCCTCCCCTACCTTCCCTCTGAGGTTTGATGGTCTGATCGATGCTTCTCTGTCTCTGAATCTATTTTTGTTCATCAGTTTATGTTGTTCATTATATTCCACAAGTGAGTGAGATCATGTGGTATTTATCTTTCTCTGACTGGCTTATTTCACTTAGCATAATGCTCTCCACTTCCATCCATGCTGTTGCAAATGGTAAGAACTCCTTCTTTTTTACCGCAGCGTGGTATCCCATTGTGTAGATGTACCACAGTTTTTTAATCCACTCATCTACTGATGGGCACTTAGGCTGTTTCCAAATCTTAGCTATGGTGAATTGTGCTTCTATGAACATTGGGGTGCATATATCCTTTCTAATCGGTGTTTCTAGTTTCTTGGGATATATTCCTAGAAGTGGGATCACTGGGTCAAATGGGAGTTCCATTTTTAGTTTTTTGAGGAAACTCCATACTGTTCTTCACAGTGGCTGCACCAGTCTGCATTCCAACCAGCAGTGCATGAGGGTTCCTTTTTCTCCACATCCTCGCCAGCATTTATTGTTTGTTGATTTGTTGATGATAGTCATTCTGACAGGTGTGAGATGGTACCGCATTGTCGTTTTGATTTGCATCTCTCGGATGATTAGTGACTTTGAACATGTTTTCATATGTCTTTTTGCCTTCTTTCTGTCTTCTTTTGAAAAGGATCTATTTAGGTCCGTTGCCCATTTTTTGATTGGGTTGTTTATAGGTGTTAAATTTTAAGAATGCTTTTTCTACATCAGTTAAGATGATCATATAGTTTTCTATTCATCTGTTTATATGGCGAATTGATTGTATTCCTGGGATAAACCTTGTTGGTCATTCTTTGTTACTATTTTTATATATTTTTGGATTTGATTTATTAATATTTTGTTAACGAATTTCTCACTGATATTTATAAAGACTATTAGTAGTTTTGGTTTTCTTGATGTCTTTGATTTGGTATCAAGATAATGCTGTCCTCGTAAAATAAGTACCTTCACCCTCCATTTTCTTCGAAAGAATTTGTGTAGAATTGTTTTATTTATTTCTTAAATGCTTACAAAAATTTACCAATGAAGCATCTAGATCTAAGTAGAAGTGGTGAGATAGACATATTTGCCTGTACACACTCTAGGGGAAAAGCTTTCTTTATGGCAAAGTTTTAAATTCCAACTTTAATTTCTTCAATATATGTTTTGCTATTCAAATTAAAAAAATAATTTGTCTCCTCAATATTTATTTATTATTCATTTATAACTGGGGGGTCTGTAATGATGTTCTTAATTCATTCCTGCTATTGGTAATTGATGTTTTATTTTTTCTTGATGAGTATTGCTAGAGTTTATAAATTTTATTGGGTTTTAAAAAGGAATAGTTTTCGATTTTATTGATTGTCTTTATTGTTTGGTTTCTATGATTTCTGCTCATATCTTTGTTATTTATTTCCTTATTCTTACTTTTCCATAGCAACATAAAGCCAAAACTTAATTGATTTGAGGTAGTTATTTTATTTTTTTCTAATGTAAGCATTTAAAGCTATAAATTCCTCTTAGCACTGCTGTATCTGTACCCCCAAATTATGATCTGTTGTATTATTAGTTTTATTTAATTCAATTTTTTTTCTAATTTTCAAAGATTTAGTCTTTGACCCATTGATTGTTTAAAGTGTGCATTTAAATATTGAATAATGTGAGGAATTTACCAGATATCTGCCCATTATTAATTTCTAATTTAATATCATTGTGGTCAGACAACAGACTTGATATAGCATTAATTCTTTAAAACATTTTTAAACATATTTTATGGTCCAACATATGGTCTATCTTTGTCAATACTTTATATCCACTTCAAAAGAATGTGTATTCTGCTGTTTTTGAGCAGAGCATTTTAATAATGTGAATTAAGTCAACTTGGTTGATAGTCTTGTTCAACTCTTCCATGTTAGAGCTGATTTTCTATGTCTGGTTCCATTAACTCCTGGAATAGGAGTGGTAAAATCTCCAATTATAAGTATAGATTTATATGCTTCTCCTTTGAGGTTTCTCCGGTTTTGCCTCATGTATTTTTATATGCTATACTTGGTTTCAGACAAATGTAGGATTATGTTTTCTTATTATGTTTCTATCAGTATGAAATGTCTGTCTTTATTTCAGAAAGTATTCCTTGTTCTGAAGCCTCCTTTGTTTAGCTATAGCTATTATAGCTTCCTTAAGATTAGTGTATTTGTGGTATATATTTTTTATCTTTTTACTTTTCACCTCTCTGTATTTTTCTATTCAGGTGACTTTCTTTTTTCAGCTTTACTGAGGTATAATGGACAAACAAAATTGTAATAAATTTAAAGCGTACGATGTACTTAGAACTTAGCAACATAGTCCAGGGGAAGCCTCTGCAGGATCTGGGGCCCTTTCTCTGCATAGCTTCCTCTTCTCTGGTCCTTCAACAAAGTCCTGTCGCTTTAAACTCTGTGTTCTCAATTCCTTGGGCTTACCTTGTTCTGCTTGAGATGACCCTTCCTACTCCACAGTCCAGAAGGTTCTTACATACAAAAAGCCAGGACATCATAAGGCTCAGCTCAGATATCACAGTCCTGAACTACCTATTGTTTAAAAATAGTTATTCCATATGTTTTGTCCAGGTTTCTAGTTGTTTATAGAGTGTCAGAGAAGTGCATCTAGTTCCATTTATTCAATCATGGCCCGAAGCATGAATCTGTGTACAGACAGTCCTTGGGTTACGTCATACGTCGTATGTCGTGTCATGGTTATGTCGCCATCTCCCATCTACACTAATAAAAGACAAACATGCAAATTGACTGTATCTTCACTACACCTTAAGCCATGCCCACCAGCCAATCAGAGCGACTATATGCAAATTAACCCAACCAAGATGGGGGCCGGCAGCCATGGAGCTGGAGTAAGCAGGAGGCTTGGTTGCCCCATGATGGAGGAATCCAAGCTTCCCGCCTGCCGCAACTGGCTCTGAGCTCCACTCAAGGCAACAAAGTTTCAATTATAGAAGATAAATAAACCCCAGATACCTGCTTTCAGCCGGCCGTGGCCACGGAGCTGGAGTGAGCAGGAGGCTTGGGTTGCCCCATGATGGAGGAAGCCAAGCTTCTCGCCCGCCCTGGCCGGCTCTGAGCTCCACTCAAGGCTACAAAGTTTCAATTATAGAAGGTAAATAAATCCCAGAATAAAAAAAAAAGAAAAAAAGGAGAGGCTGGGAGCTTCCGTCGCCAGGGGACTTGGCCAGCCTGCAAACAGCCATCAGCCCCTCACCCAGACTGGCCAGGCACCCCAGTGGGGACCCCCACCCTAAAGGTGGTGTGACCAGCATGCAAACAGCCATCAGCTCCTCACCCAGGCTGGCCAGGCACCCCAGTGGGGACCCCCACCCTGAAGGGGGTGTGACCAGCTGCAAACAGCCATCAGCCCCTCACCCAGGCTGGCCAGGCACCCCAGCGGGACCCCCATCCTGATTCAGGACACCCTTCAGGGCAAACCAGCTGGCCCCCACCCGTGCACCAGGCCTCTATCCTATATAATAAAAGGGTAATATGCAAATTGACCCTAACAGCAGAACTACTGGGAATGACTGGTCACTATGACACACACTGACCACCAGGGGGCAGACGCTCAATGCAGGAGCTGCCCCTGGTGGTCAGTGCGCTCCCACAGGGGGAGCTCTGCTCAGCCACAAGCCAGGCTGATGGCTGCCAGTACAGCGGTGGTGGCGGGAGCCTCCTCCTTGCCTCCTCAGCAGCACTAAGGGATGTCCGACTGCAGTTTAGGTCTG